>NC_053167.1:55996695-56206695 GCF_016835505.1 Polypterus senegalus | reverse complement strand
TTTGG
Organism: Polypterus senegalus; assembly: GCF_016835505.1. Taxonomy (NCBI): domain Eukaryota; kingdom Metazoa; phylum Chordata; class Cladistia; order Polypteriformes; family Polypteridae; genus Polypterus; species Polypterus senegalus. The sequence continues at coordinate 56,206,690 of NC_053167.1, read as the reverse complement.
GGTAACATAAAAAAACATTTTCTAATGGAAACGTTGTAAAAGAGTGTACTTTTTAGTTTTATTCAGATGGTTGTTTTCTTTTACTTAAAATTTGATAAGCTTACTTTTATTTTTTATTAAGTAGAGTTTTTTATATGTTATGTTAAAGATAGCTATTTGTATTCCATACAAATACAAGACCAATTAAATTCAAAGCATCCACACATTTAAAGTTCTTACTGAAAACTGAAAAAAATATTGTTGAAATGCTGTGGTAATTACACCTTGTTTATTTTTTTTTAATATACATTCACAAACGTGAGGTTTAGACCTTTGATAGGAGAAAATCTTGTTGGTCTGCCTCTTTAAATTTTAATTCAATACCCCTGCTCTAGTACCTCTCTATTTAACTTGCCAGTCTGTCAGGCAGCGTACAGTGCTGCTGCCCTAATATAATGACAAAATTCTATGAAATAGAAGCTTAATGAGAATCCCTACCCATTATTCCAGTTTGAAGTATGTTTACTAATTTATGCAAAGAACACAACATAACCATCCAAGTAATTCACAGTGTCAATTTTTAAGCGACATAGCAGCTATGAGAATCTGTTTAGCGTGCCAGGAGGAAAAATGTAGGTACAGCAGTGTTTTCCATCCTTTTTTCTGTAGAGGCACGCTTTTGTAACCCAAAAACTCAAAACACAGCACGATTCTACCAACCAAAAAAGCATTAAATCTGTTAGACGTGATAAATTCTACGAAAAGGCGGGATAGGGGGCAGAAATAAAAGCAGTTTGGAGATTGCCATTTACAGACACAGCACTTAGTGAGCGCTTTGGATGCATGTCACAGCTGCTTTGTCCCTTTGCCCATTCATACATGTGGTCCTCTCTCTGCCTCACTCCGCTAACCCAGGGTCTGAGTCAAATCATATGCCCACTGGCCCTGGGCTCTGTGACCCCAATACATCTCCTGGCTGCTAAAGTACTCTCTAAGAGCTGTGTGTTCAAAACAGCAATCACGGAGCTGCGTTTATATTGGCTAGTCGTTGATGGTGATAAACAATTGAGAATAGTATTTGTGGAAGTTTTAATGTATGTCCATTTAAGAGATTCATATTACTTCAATTAAATCAGTCTTTAGCAGCGCGTTCAAAGTCAATTTTAATTTGACATGTCTGTGTCTCATATGCTATGCCAATTTGAGAATTAATACCAGGTCCTCCCTGTGTGGTAGCACTTTGAGTAGTGAGAAAAGAACTATACAAATGTAAGGAATTATTATTATTAATACAATGGCCTTGTTTTATTATTGCCTTCTTTTTAACTTGCCTTTTAGGAAGGAATTGAATTTCAGGCTTTACTTCCTCAAGTAGTATCTGAGGTCATTATTTAAGTTTAAACTATGCCATTAATTTTTTAAATTCCTCTATGGTGATTCTACATTACTTTCGACATACAGTGTGGTGTGTATTTACATCATGATTTATGTACTAATTTCATAGTTATATGTTTTAATGTTAGATGTGATTTTTTAATCAATTTCCAGCCCTAATATTATATAATATTAGGGCTAGCAATTGATAAAATATATATATATATATATATATATATATATATATATATATATATATATATATATATATATATATATATATATATATACACACACACACACTAGGGGGCTTTGCCCCCTGCTCACTTCACTTGCCAACCCTTTCAACCTGCCCGCTCTTTGCGTGGTTGTGAATAGGGGGGCTGAACGCACCCCAAGGAGATGTGTTTGCTCCTCCGAAACCACGCTTAAACGGGTGATACAATGGGTTACAAATGCATTTTTTTAACTTCTCTTTGCTCGATCAGCTGTTGGCTTGCTGCTGCTATTTTGCTGCGTGATCTGCACTTTGCTCACCTAGCCCTAAGCCAGCGCTATCCCCTGCATTGCTGTGTGTTTTGACCCCCACACACTCCATTGTGAAGAGGGTGGCTAAATGCACACCTAGGTGATGCGCTTGCTCCTCTGAAATCCCTCTTAAATGGTGATACATTGGGAAACTAGTAATAGTTGTTTTTTTTACCTCCTCTTTGCTCGATCAGTTACTGGCTTGCTGCTAGATTGCTGCTGCTTTCGTTCTGTGTGATCGGCATTTGAACGTTTAAAAGCCATTATAGCACCTGTCCTTTTGTCCTCAAACACTATGGGATCTCTTTTTGCTTTTCCATTTTTTCTCTGAATATTATTTTCCTTTTGTTTGTGCTAATGTGATCTTTTCACTCATTTTTTTGAGACTTTTGAATTTTCCTTCTTCCATTATCTCTTACCTGCTCTGCATGTGTATCACGGGACTTACTTACAAAGCTTGAAAGTACAACGTGATGTGCCTGTCTCACAGGATGTCAAAGTGTCTCTCTTCAAAAGATCACATCTCATCGCCGGAAAAAAGTCTAGTCCCAATACATACAGTATATACACACAAACATACATACTTACATGCACACACACACAGTCTCTACTGGTCAAAAGTTTTAGAACAGCTCAGTTTTAATCATCTGAAATGCAATGAATGACCAAAAATGGTGACAAGGTAAGCAGTCAACTGCCAGAGGTTTAAATTTGAAGTTTACGGTGGCAAAACTTGGAAAAAAAGGAAATTTGTGAATATTACAAATGGGCCTTCTTCAGGGAACAACTAATAGGTTACAACTTACAGATGTTTTGCAAAATTGAAGCAAATTAAGTCTTGCAAGTTAAGGCAATTGCAAGTTGAACAATTTGCACAGGTGTCCCAACTTCTGTCTGTTCCAACTCTGCTTTAAGACAGAGAGGTGGTTTTTAAGTAATAACAGAAGTTACAGCAATTAAGAGTTATACTGTGTATAATTCGGTCGAGCAAGGACTGACGATGGTTTTATGATATATTTTTTGAGAGTTGCCTTAATAGCTACCAAAATCAATAAGGCAGCATTCACAAAACTGCAGACAAACAGGCAAAAGCAAATCTCCCTTTTCACTTCCTCACCTCCTCCTTCTCTCTGTGGCTTCAGTACAAACATATCTGGATCACGAAGAGCCATGGCTAGCGCCCTGTCACCTTCATCGCCCTGCAAATAAGAAGAAGCAGTTAAGGAAATTATTAAAAGCACATTTAAAAAGAACAGAGTCAATCAATTAATTAATTTAGTTGTCATTTAACAAGAGACTACCCAAACAAGTTGAAAAACCCTTTCCAATCAGAAAGTAATAAATCATAATAGATGTTAAGTTAAGAAAATTCAGTTTACCTGATCCAAAGAGTAGAGTCCAGCAAAGGTTGACCTAATACGGGAGACAGCATCTGGGTTATCAGGAAAGAAACGCTCAAGTATTCCTGGTTTTGACAACTCCTGCTGGACCTTTTTTGTTCCTGCTAAATGGCTTGCAATGTCTGGACACTTCACTGCTCTGGACCGCTCCATCATCAGCCGGGCTTCCCAATTCTAGACAAATAAAAACACCATTGCCAAACAAAGTGGATACAAAATGTATTTTTTAGTCCAGAAAGAAATAATTAAAACCATTTATGTTCCACATGTTCACCAGGGCATTATATATGTCCATTTAGGAACTGGTTTGTCTTTTTTTTTAAAATGACAGCTTTGCTCTTATAAGCAATTAAACACTACACTCAAAGATTTAAGTTGGTATCGTTTTTAGAGGGAAGTTATTGAACTTAATTTTGGAAAAAAAATATTACACAAACATTTACACAGCCTTCTGCATATGAAAATATACCAAGAAGATAAACTGAAAGAAAAATGATGCTTTTTTAAAAAAAGGTAGATCACAAAATAAAAATAAATATAACAGAAAGAAAAACCTGTTGCCTCTTTGGGGTAGCGTAAAAGAGTTCTGAATCACTTCCTATTCTTTTAAGAGTATTTGTCTATTCTTTTAAGTTACTTGGACGTGGCCCACTACAGTACCATGGCACAGCTTTCCAGTTTCCATCTCCAGTCTCTCTCTATACCAGGGGTCTCCAAGTTGCATGTTTTCATTCTAACCCTTTTCTTAATTGGTGACCAGCTTTTGTTGCTAATTAACTCCTTTTCCTTTCATTTTAATTTACTTGTTTTTTAGGATTTGCTTCATTTCTTTCAGTAAATGAAACCCAAACAGAAATGAAATGTGAAGTGAGCCAACAGAAAACCAACCAAGTCAGGGCCTGAAACTCCAACCAGTTGCTTAATTAGGCTCCGATTCTTATTGTTAATTAAAACCGTTCTTTAATTCTATGGCTTGTTGCTGCTCCCATTGTGCAAAAGAACACATTTCTGAAAGAGCAGTATTAAAATGCTTTAGGGAACTGAGCAGACCAATATTCCTGAGGCAGTCATGTTTTTTTAAGTTCAGATGATGATGGACACAGTTTGCTGGTCATGTGTTGGCTCATTTTGTATCTCATTATCATTTGGCTGCTAATTAAGTAAAAAAAAAGTGGTCTGAGTCTTCACGAGCAACTCAATTAAAATTAATTAAAAAGAAGTTAATTAGCAGCAAAAAAACAAGTCACTAATTAAGAAAAGGGTTAGAATGAAAACCTGCAGCAACTGCGGCCCTCCAGGACTGGAGGTGGAGACCCCAGCCATATACTCTGTCATTTCTGCTTAATGTTAGTGTTCATCTGACTCTGTACTCAAGTACCATATGCTGGTATGGCAGCTTTAAACCTAATTCTGGGGTCACTTTCAGCCAAGCATCAGAATCAGTACCAGTGTCAAGGGAAACCTTTCATCTACTTCAGGGATACCAGGTTAGAACTCCTTCTAGTGGCTCCCAGAGAACACACACTGCTGACCCTTCTTTTCTCTTGAAGGGCCACGTCCCCAAGGTTCCAAACTACCTGCTTCACCAAATAGGCAGCACAGCCTCCAAAATGTGCCCGTAGCAACTTAAGTGTTGCCAGCTATGACATTTCACTCTTTGGCCACACTCTTTAAATTGCTATGAAATGTCAGGGTCACATGTTCCTGCCAATAACTGGGTTGCCCTGAAACCTTAGCGTTCTTCTTCACTCTCATAGCACATATTAATGTAATCCCACAACGCCACGTCAAAGACCTTTTCTGCGCTCAGTATGTAATTTTTCTCACGTTCTGCTGAAGACAGTCTGTGAGTGTGTCGCATGTCCAATGCCACTCAGGGGTGCCCTCAAAAAGCTGTTGTCAGCCAGACAACCCACACAACAGTGAAAGATGAATATTGTGGCACAAGCATTGAAAACAATTTATTTGAACACTAACTACCTAATAATGATAATAATAAAAATAAAAACAATAACAACAACAACAACATTACCTTCTCTGTATAATGCTGAGGCATATAGCCGTACCGGTAGTAAACAACTGCAATTTCGTGCCCATCTCTAAAAATAAAATGCGATACATTAACATTTGACATATATTTTACAAAGGGTTTTTACTAAGTAATGACTGACTGATAGGGAGCCCAAACTGTTACATATGATATGTGATCATTTTTTTTCCAGTCTGTTAAATTTCGCAAATAAGTAATATTTAGGCATTAAAATTTGAAGAAATGTGTAATTTTTAAGTTCCCTGCACAGGTTATGTTAACTTCTTTTCATTTAGAAAATAAACAAAGCATTTGACCTGTGTTCAGACATTTGCACACTGATGTTGTTTTGCTTTTCCTCACGCTCATTCGTGTCACACTCATGTACACAAGCATTTAAACAGACCTGATCATAGCTAATTTGCTCCATGCAAAGGACCTTTGTTTGAGAAATTCTACCAAAGATTTACCAAATTGCCACTACTTACAAGAAAAGTCTCTTTTCCCCATCTAAACATCCTTTTTCAGTCACATCTTCAAATTTTCTCCGAATAACAGGAACATTTCTGCAGCCATACAAAACAGAAAAAAGGCTTTTCACAATGTCTTCTTTTAACAATGTTAAAATGTATTTTAAGTTTACAGTTGCACTGGAGTCCAGTTACTTTCAGCTGCAAGGCCTGTACAGCATTGTCCACATTAACAGCAAAAGGAGATGAAAAAATTGCAAAATCAGTCTCGCTGCACCTGAATCCTGAAAGCGAGATTCCAATTCACCATGAAGGATGCCAACCTTAGCTGCATATCCAGCAAAGTCCTCACATCTGTCTGAATACATTTACTAATAAACAGGACAAATAAACAGGTTTTGCTTGTTGCAATTGAGATTATTGCAAAGTTTGTCTTGTTCATTTTTAAAGAATATTCTTGTGTATGGTGGTTTTATCAGTGATGGATTTTGTTGGTGGAGGGTGTGATTAAAGCAATGGGCACAAATCAGAATTAAGAGCGCTGTTTAAAACTTTGAAAGAATGAGAGCAGTTTTCTGGCAGCAGATTTCTGTTAATGACTTTTCAGTGAGCTCATTTCAATACTGATACAGTGCTGTTAATTTATCTTTTTCTGCAGTCTTCAAAGGTAAGCAAGCAGCTATAAAACATACACTGAATACCTACATACTGCATGGTAAAAACTTGGTTTATTTGACTGTTTTTGGGATAACACAACATGACAACTGATTACACTTACACCAGCCCACTGTAGCATTATCTTGTTCAGATATATATATATATATATATATATATATATATATATATATATATAGGTCTGGTACAGGATAGATAGATAGACAGATAGATAGATAGAAAAGGCACTATATGATAGTTAAGTGCTGCTTCAGTTTGTCCACCAAAAACTGCACAATTTTTTCAACAGTCACCACATGTTGCTGAAAAGCTACTAGACACTTTCCAAGGAGTTCTCATGCAAGAAATCCTTCATTTCATTTTTGATTAAGAATGCATAATCTGTAACTAAGGAACCCAACCATTTGAGAAGTGTCATCTCGAACTAAAAAGACTGCAAGAAACTACCCAGGTTGCATAATCTCTATATATTGCTTATTATTTTTTGGCTATTGGTTTTGAAGCAAAAAAAATGTGATTTTTAAGTAAAAGCCTGAAGCCAATTTTGGTAAGATTGCTATTAGCATGGCCGCAAAGCAGGACTGATCATTTTTGGTCTAGCTGTGGTCCCTTAAGAGTACAGGAAGTATTCTATTGGTAGTAAACTGGGTTAAAATAAAGGAGTGAAAGTACAACAGTCCCACTCAGCAAAGCAGTTTGTTGTATCTGTGATTCTCTATGTACAGAAAACCTTTTTAAAGTTGTGCGAAATTTCCCCATAACAAGTTTCCAACTGTGTCCCTGTGTTCTTGATGAACTCTTTTTAAAGTACCAGTCTTGATCCACTGTACTGATTCCCTTCATAATTTTAAATACTTCAATCATGTCCCATCTTGATGTTCTTTTGCTTAAACTGAAAAGGCTCAGTTCTCTAATTCGTTCCTCATAATTCATCCTCTGCAGCCATGGACAGCCTAGTCTCTCTTCTCTGAAGTTTTTCCAGCACTGCCATGTCCTTTTTGTAGCCTGGAGAGCAAAGTTGTACACTGTACTCCAGGTGAAGTCTAACCAGTGCATCCTCTCACCTTACACTCCAAATAGACCTTAGATCTTCAAATGAGTGTCTGCCTATAATTTCAGGTTTGAACTTACAAGAAGTGGTGAGGCAGCCTTCTGCTGTTATGCAGTTAAAATCTGGAATTGCTTGCTTGCTGAATTTGCCAGGCTAATACAGTGGAGCACTTAAAAAAATTGCTAAAAACCCATTATTTTAATAGGGCTTTCTTATAGCTTCATTTTAGTGTGACCCTGATATTCTGTATAGGAATTTAATTATCATTTTTATGAAGGCTCCACAATCTGTAATAAACCTACTTTCTCTGCTTTTCTTTTCATGGTTTTCCGTGGTGGCGATCTGCGCCACTACCACCTGATCAAGGCACCATGCAGTCTTTACATTGATGGATTGAAGGCCAGAGGTCCACATGACTGTCATCATCTAATTCTTCTATGTGAACCTTGAAACCCACAAGGACTGGTAATCAGTTATTTATGTTAGGTAGAATGCCCAGGTGGGACTGGGAGGTCTTGTGGCCTCAGAACCTCCGCAGATTTTTTTTTTTTTTCCAAGCCCTCTGGACTTTTTTTTTGTTTTGTTTTTTTTGTCCTCCTGACCTTCGGACCTTACTTAATTAGTTGTTACTTAGTATTGCCTAGTTTTGTTTTTTCTGTCCTCCTGACCATCGGACCTTACTTAATCCGTTGTTACTTAGTATTGCCTAATCTTATTTTCGTATTTTTCTTTCTTCATCTTGTAAAGCACTTTGAGCTACATAATGTGTATGAAAATGTGTTATATAAATAAATGTTGTTGTTATAAAGCTGCAGCATAACCTCCATTGAATTGGACTCTACACATCAGGGCACTATACAACATAACATTCTGTTAGCCCTCTTACTGGCTTCTGAGCACTGTCTGGCAATTATTAGTGTCAAGTTCACTACCATTCCTAAATCCTAATCTTAAATCATACAGTGTACCTTCAATTTTCAGACAACTCACTATGTATTCAAACATAACATTTTACTTCCATCTGCCACAAATCTGCCCATATACTGTCCAAGTCCCTCAGGAATGATTCAATAGATTCTAGATTATCTGACAATCCTAGTTTGGAATCATCTGCAAACTTAACCAGCTTGTTACTTATATTCCTATCCAAATTATTACTAGACATTAAGCCCGTTACAATAACGGGCGCTAGAACAGTAGTGCATAAACATTAGTAGGAACTGTCTATATTAAATGGCAAGGACCTTGACCTCATTCTGTTTCTTGTCTTAATTTTTTTTTTGTCAAAAATATTTTTTCAAGAAGCCTTAAGTAAAATAATAATAAAAATAAAATAGAAATGTACATGACAATACAGTAAGTATAATTAATATTGCCTTAGTGTAAAACTTTGTAACAATTTGTAAGACACAATATCTGAAAAAGATATTTAGGTAAAATTTTCAGTTTTTTTACCTCATGAAATTTTTCTGTACAATTTCATTACAGACAAAATTTCTTGTAAATATTCTGTCTGAGTTTGGCAACAGTTTGCCTTGTTCAGGAATCTCTACAACCTTGACAATAACATCTGGAAAACCTCTAACTCTTGATAATGCAACATAAAACTGACCATGGCAGAATACTGGTTCTGGCAAGTAAATGCCAACCTTTTCTAAGGTTTGCTCTTCTGAGTCTTTCTCTTTTAGCGTTTTTCTGACAGTCATTTTGTTTTTCTTCAATCGATCTATTTGCTCGTATTCTTCTTTGTCTTTCAGTGTTTCTTTTGTTTATGTTTACTTGTTAAGCTGACCGTTCTTCCAGGAGATGTTGCTTATATAGCATTTGATTGTCTGTGTCTTTTGTCCTACTTAACGTGTCCTTTTTTTTGGGTGGCATGTTGTTAGTAGATACGTCCGTAATATTTTCTCCGACAGTAATACTGGCTTGTATGTGGCTGTAATATGCATCCTTTAATATGTCTAATTTTCTCTCGCAATAATACTGGTTTGTATTTCCAGAAAATGCCTGTAATTTTCTCTGACAGTAATACTGGCTTTGACGTCCGTAATATGACTTTAATTTTCTGTCACAACAGTGGGCAATCAGCAGAGTGTCCCCAGCAACTGATGTAATGTGTGGCGTGCAGCTTATAATCGTGCCTGTGGCACTGTGCAGTTCCCCAGCGAGTATTTTAATCTGTGGGGGTGTGCAACTGATTATTTTGTGTGGCGTTTCCCCAATAATGGATTTTATGTGCGCTGCAGCGACTACCCAATCAGCACTCTCCCCAGCAATGGTGTCCTTTAGTGATGGGCTGCTCGATACTCCAGTTTCGACACTGTCGAGCTATCGAAGCACTGGAGATCGAAGCACCGCTTCGAGGTTTGCTTCAAATGCGCCCGTCACGTGATTTTGAGCACGCTAGCGTAATGACGTCATTGATATCTGCGCACTCAGCAGTCGATTTGGTCAGAAACTAGTCTGCTGAAGTGCTTTGGCTCAAGGCGTAAAAGCGGTTATCTGTGCTATATTGATAAAATACGCTAAACCGAGTTCAAATCCTAGTTGGGGCTTGCACATGTTGAAATAAGGATTTTGTATAAAACAGTTAAGTAGTACATGTACTTGTCTGAAAGTTAACAAATATATTTTGGAGACAATGATGAACGATTTACATGGAGCACCTTTTTCCTCGGTGTGGAATTGTGAACACCAAGAATCTGTAACAAATCGATGAGCATATTTTGCGTAAGGTATTATAACAATCCAGAATCTATTCTACCCCACGTCGATCATATCACAGAGGCTAAGAAATGCTTCACTAAAGCCGACGTGGTCATTACACCAGTATATGCGCAAGACATTCCTCATTAAACGTTTTACTATTCAGTGATTCCCAGATCTGTTGCTGATTTGTATTATTGATTTCCAAAAAGCAATGTGAGTAAATAGTGTTCTGCATAACTAATCACAACTGTCTTTAAAACAGAATCAGCGCCATCAACAGTGTCTTCTGCAATTTTAGGAAAGCCTCGGGATTTCTGCGTTAATGAGACAAAAAAGTTGTAAAGAAACTTTGCCAATTCATCCAGAGGTGAACGTAAAGATCATTCAAGAACTGAGAAGAAGGAGCAGCTGGATCAGCACATCTGGAGTCAAAATTTCAAAAAAGCATCTGACTTTGTCAGCAACATCCTTTACTTGTGAATTCATCTTATCAAAGGCTGCGCTGCTTTGGGGGGGTAGGTTGGGAATGTGGTAAATAAGTAATCTTCCGAAGTGCAGCACAACAGAGTAAATAATTGACGTAAATATAATTACTGAAAGACTAAGTTTTTGTCGTTTCTGTATTCTTAAACCATCTTCCAGTTACACAATCCCCTGCAGTCAATGTCACATTCAATGTTCCCTGCTCCTTAACCTGTCTTGTTACCCAAAGCATCAACACTCAGTTTCATTCAAGGCTTTACCGTCCTTCCATTCATAGACATAAAATAAAACACATTTCCTCTACATGTCTAATAATAATAGTAAACTTGCAGGAACGAGAAAAAGCACAAGATGGGAATATTTATGACAAGAGCCTGGGCATCAGGATGAGAATGTTCTTTGTCACCCATTACGTGAGCTCGTCTGCCATCCCTCGGTTACACTGGCACACGTTACACTGGGGGGCAAATGCAATGGAGAATACCGACAATGTACACCTTCAGAAGTGGAATAAATTCGACTGTACAAATAGAACATTTCCGATAAACGAAATTTGTTAATCATAAACAATGCAACATAACTATTATATGTGTTGTTACTTTTTATTTATACTCACCAAATGTTACATATCTACGAAATGAACATGGGTAATATGTTTATAATCATTCTCACTAAAATACACTGTCAAAATATATTAATGAGCAAATTGAGACAGATTGGCCTTTAGGAAATATAAAAAAGCGTGTGCGCTGTCATTTAGGACAGAATGCATTGTTAACGTGACGCACTCTCTACTGACACGATGTCACAAAAAAAAGAAACAGCGCAGTCCATGCAAACTCAAATCCTCCTTGATGTTTGACCTTATGATTAATTGTCAATATCAAATTAATAAAGTCATTTTAAGAAGATGACAAGTCTGCTATAGTCAGTTTAATCAACGCTCCTTTAAAAAAGTTTCCTTATACAGAATATAAAACAGAATCTCAATGATACAGGACTCGCGAGTAGTAACGAATAATATGTGACACTGAGAAATTATAATTCCTAATAACGGGTACAAGTAAAAACTACGACTTCCTAAAACGGACACTGTAAATGTAGGTATTTCAATAAATAATTTAGGAGACTTGTGTGTGCATTTCAATATCGATTTAAGAACTACGTATGCCACCTGTTGTACTATAAACGATAGACTATTTACTGTTAAGTGCTGCTTGAGCTAACAGGACAATGACTGACTGAAACGAAGATGCTACGCCGCAACAATTAAGGTTCACACTGTCGTTCTGTATGTTTAGAAAGCGCTGGTTGGCTGAAACTGTTTATAGTCGAATTGTCCCAAGTTGGAAGTGCCGTATAGCGTTCAGACACGAAAAGACACATTTAGGCATGCTGGACAGTAGTTTGTTTTTCTACAAAACAAATTCAGTACGACACCAGGGTCTCCAAACACACAAATATGAAGTTTATTACGTTTTACAGTGAAACTCTTTACATACACAATATAATTAGGGCGTGTGCCCCCTGCCCGACTACGGTGGCCCAACGTTCCCTCGATAGCTCGATTCGCTCGCTATCCGTCCAAGCTTGTTAAATGGAGGAATAGAAAAAAAAACTTTCACAAGAGGAGGATTAGCGACGCGAACCTGAGCGACAACACCGTTGAGCCACCTAATCCGGATAATTAACGAGCTCTGCACAACTGAACTACTACTACTGTTCTTACTGCGACGGATGAAATATGTTGTTTGAGATATGCACGGTAAAAGGGTTTAATTGATACGAGAGTATCGTTGTTGTATTCTCCTAATGAAGACGAAAAAATTATATTTATAGATGTATACTATATGACGTACGGTTTTGAACAAAATTAAGTGTTCCATAAAAAGGTTGAACGATTTACCTAATCTTTTCATATATTATATATATATATATATATATATTATATAAAGTTGATATATGACAATATATCTTTGACACTATGTATCAGACAAAGGATATCACAGCAATCCACAAGAACAATAATTAATTCTCAGCAACTACCTGAATTGTAGCTTAACCATATCAACTGAAATGTGTAATGTCAATATGAATTACAAAATATAACTGGAGAGTTAAGTGTCAGATAGACGTCTCAGTAGTACGCATGTCTGAGGCTTCGGAGCCCCGTCAAGATTGTCTGAGGCTTCGGAGCCCGTTCGAAGGTCATCATGATGCAATCTCAGTACTACGCATCTCTGAGGCTTCAGTAGCCCCGTCATCATCTCAGCAGTATGCATGTTTGAGGCTTCGGTAGCCCCATCATGATCTCAGTAGTACGCATGTCTGAGGCTTCAGTAGACGCATCATGATCTCAGTAGTACGCATGTCTGAGGCTTCGGAGCCCCGTTCAAAGCCCGTCATGATGCAATCTCAGTACTCTGCACAAAGCTTCGACTCATTATTTATTCATCGAGCTTCCGTTTGAAGTACATATGGCATCAACAGAGTTAAAAAACTCAACAGAATTCCTATTGAAATGAAAGTTTGTAGATGATAATACATGTTAAATGATCGTGCCCGATAATAACGTTGTGGCAAAAAATAAAATTATAAATTATACATCATACAAATGCCGACTTGTTGAATGCATAATGCTGCAAAGAAGAGCTTTAGCAATAGGGGTGACGACACATCTCTCACTATAATACTCGCATAAATATCCATTCTTCGCCTCATGCAGCATTTTCATGCAACACTGAAGGTATGTCATATAGTATACATCTATATATAATTGTTTTCGTCTTCAGTACATACATACATGTATACATTGAAAAACATACATTATATACCGCCTTCCTGAAAATAGTAGAGGTGCAGCAGTAGCGTTACCGCTTCATAATAAAGCATAAGTGGGTTCGGGTCCCACGTCCACCGCCTGTGAATTATGATCCAAAAGAGTCTGATTTTCTTTTCTTTTTTTTATTAAACAGCAAATTCCAGCATGGACCGGGAGCGAGCAAGGCAAGAACACTAATAAAGATATATCAAATGGAAATGTGCATCTTGTTTTATGTCTATAACAAAAAAAATATCTGAGTAACGATTTCAACTTATTTTGTAGTTGTTGATGGCGGGTTTAGCGGTTTAAATTTTTAATTAAATTGATAAGGTGGAATGTGTTCTTACTTTAAATGTTAATGTGTTAGTAACTGGGATTGCGACTCTATTACTGGAAGATTACTTAGGAATGATACAGACTGGATAACTATATGTTTTAGGAAATGTTTTATTATTGCACTGTGCTATGACTAAAAAACTTTTTACTGATCACCTGTCCGGACCTTGAAGATGTGTTCACAAGGGAGGGATGCGGTTCTTAGAAGCAAATGTTTTTTCAACAGCAGGTCCAGATGTGTTTATCCCGCTGCTTTTTGTTGCCTCAGCACTCAATCTTCAATGCCGACCTTGATATGTGCACTGCTCACACTGGAGTACTGGTGACTGAACTGCGCCGTGTCTCTTAGCCTCTCTGATGTGCTCCAGATTGACACCTTTGAATGTTTGGTACAGCAGAGCAAATTCAACCTGATCTACCACAGTGGGTTTGTTATCACCTTATTCAAGCTTTTCTCAACCTTTAAGTATTTGCGACCCGAGTTTTCATAACAGTTTTAATCGCGCCCCCCCCTCTAACATTTTTTTGAAATGTAGATGCATATTTGATTATACCTACTTAACTTTTATCGACATTTATCTAATTCTATACAGTATTTATTGTTCTATTATCAGAATGTAGTTTAAGTTAATTTGTTTTGGTTCCAACAGATGTTTTCTTTTTTTCACATCTTCGTGCCCCCCTTTTTGTTACTTCGCGCCCCACAGGTTGAGAACCACTGCCTTATTCAATGGAGGGGTTCATGGACGTCAAATGGCAATGAATAGAAATGGATTAATGTAAATACATGAGCTGCCATCCGCAATTAGACATCGCATTTTTTATTTTATTTTATTACAATCCATACATAGCAATCAAGTTTTTACAAAAAAAAGAATTATGTTAAGAACAGATCGATCCCCACCCCTGAGAGAGAGAGCAAGCCAAACGGTATAAGATTTAAGGCTTGTAAACATACCTAAGGTAATAAATTCTCTGTGCTTTATAAACTTATTTTAAAATATTACTGATTAGATCCTGCCATGTTTTGAAAAAAGTCTGTACAGATCCTCTAACTGAGTATTTGATTTTTTCCAATTTTAAATAATATAACACATCGGTTTCCCACTGACTTAAAAGAGGAGAGTTTGTGTTCTTCCAGTTTATCAGAATAAGTCTGCGTGCCAAGAGTGTAGTAAATGCAATCACAATTTGTTTGTCCTTCTCTACTTTAAGCCCCTCTGGAAGAACCCCAAACACAGCTGTTAATGGGTTAGGAGGGATTGTGAGTCCAAGGCATTCTGAGAGGTAATTAAAAACTTTTGTCCAGAATAATGTTAATTTTGTGCAGGCCCAGAACATGTGACCCAGTGAGGCTGGGGCTAGACATCGCATTTTGATGGCGATTTTGGCGATTCCCGAACAGATCTCTTATGCGATCCTTCCACAGTATCTCTCAAAATTATTTAGTTCAAATTGGTTATAAAGATCTCAAATCTGATCATTTTTTTTATTATTGTTAGTTTTGATGAGTCTTTAAGTCGGATCAAACGCGGGCTAGCACTACGCTCAGAATTTGAAAAGCAACCAACTTAGTTAGTTGAGCCATCGATGGCATCATTTCTTTGTAGCTAATTCGTTACTTTCATGCTCCACAAAATATTGTAAAGTATTAATAAATGAAATATTTCAATACTTGATCGAATAAAAACAACTGATTTAAGGATTTCACCTTTTCTTTCTCAAATGTGCTTACCTATATCATGGCAAAGTACAGGGATAAACCTTTATTTTCCGTCTACTCCATTTTAATTAAGTCAAACCAAAGAAAACATTTAAGGCTATTAAATGTGATCTCAAGAAAAGATGAAGGTTAATTCTAATACTAATAACAGGAGCGATTATAATGATACAGTGCAAAAGTAAATACTAATTGAAAGAGCCGGGAATCCATGAGTGAGGCGTCTTATTTTGTTTAACTCTTGCTATCGTATAGTGCATTCTGCTTGTCGGCGTTAGTTATATATATAATTATATTTTTTAGACATCAGACACTAGAAGTTGCTGACGAACCCTTCTCTTAAAAAGGAATAAGAGTTATAACAGACGTCATTGAAGTGGATCATGAGTTTGTGTAATGTTAATGAAAATGGCCAAGAGGGGTCACTAGAGAGGTGAGTGTCAAATGCTTCGAAGCTTCGATATGATTTCCGACACTATTGCTTCAAACGTTTTGATGCTTCATGAGGCTTCACTCCGCCCATCACTAGTGTCCTTTATATCTTATCATGTGCGGCCGTTCACCGTGTGCCCAGCTTCCAGTGTGTGTGCTTTATTTGCTCATCGTGCGCGACGGCTAGGCCATTCACTGCGCGCCCAGCTTCCAGTGTAGGCCCACGCGCGGCGCATGGGCGGGGCACGGTACAATGTGCGGTGGGGCCCGCGCATGTGCACTTCACTAGAAGACACACACACACACACGGACACTTGGACGCACACAGGGGTTTTATTAAAGAGGATATTAACAATAGCACACCATAACCTTCTGGTTTCCGTGTCTGGGCCAGTTTTGCATCCATCTACAAACAACACCCTGAGCTCTCACTTCTTTTAGTTTGATGCACAACCTCTCATGAGGCACCTTATCAAATGCTTTGCTCCATTTCAAATCAGGGTCGCAGTCTTGTTCCACAGAGTAATCAAAATAACCAGACACCTTTAACTCTGGGTTGATGTTGACAGACAGTACACTTCAACACCTGCACTTATGTTTGCACATTCTTCACAATGGAAATTTTTAAACGGATAAAACTTTAACTAATGTTTTTTGAAATGCTATCTCAGTCTCTGCTATTTGGACCCTTACTGGAAAAGTAACTGAAAGTATTAAAACTAGACTGGAATAGTTAAATTTTTCAAAATTAAGAAATAATTTATGCCTTTGCTGAAGCAATTAAAGGTCCACAAACTAGAAGTTAAACAGTGACTTTTTAGTAAAAATGAGAGGGCTGAGAAAAGGCTGACTAGCAAAAACAAAATACCTGTATGCTACTTCTACAGATAACTAGAACAAAAAAAAGAAGCATAGGATGTTCTGACAGTAGACAACTACACTGAATACTGCAAAAAAAAATGTGGCAGATAAATACACATATGATAAGGGATGGTGTGACACTTGGAGATTTGATATTTGTTTGCTTTGTGGATATGTTTCTCTCGTTTTAGCTCTTCTTTATTTTAATATGTAAGAAATACAAATAAATACAACTTTTCAGATTGCATTTGCAACAAATATATCTGGACAAACATATTTATTATAAAAGACAGACTTACTGGTTCCAGAGCTCATGTTCTAGTAGCCGATGGTCAAAAATATTTATCTGGGTCTCTTCAACTAAAAACATGACAACTGCCCTAACGTCAAAAAGGAGAAAAGAAATGTTTATATTGCAGACAGAAGATGAATAACAAGGTCACTATTAAAAATCATCTGTAACTCAAAAAGATTAGCTGAGAATCCAAAATGAAGTACACCGAGCTAGACAATTTTCTCTTGTTTTTAAAATGTATGAATAAAATCGGACATTAACAGACATTTGTTTCTCTTGAATCTATTATCCTGATTCCATCTGTATATTATATATCCAAATATTTTGCCTTCTGGATCACTATATTTTTGTAGGTATGTTAAATATATACAACTGACAGTTTACTCACCTATCTGAACCATAAATGCTCCAAGCTTTTCCAATTCCACGAGCCAAGACTACAACAGAGGTATTGTCCATAACATGTACATCATGTATGCCAGCAACATTTAGAACGTGCCTTATCAAAAAGAATTTCCAGATGACAGTGTAAGATTTATTAATTTCCACTAAATCCCAGGTATAGCAAGGTTACCAAAATATTAAAGAAAAATTAAAAAGACTGGATTAAATATATCCCTATCCAAAAGCAGGGTGTTATCTACAAATGCACAAAATAATGCACATAAACTTTATTTCCTCTTACTACACATGAGGATTGTTTCTTTCACATTTTACCTGTGCAATGCAGGCATTCGTGATGCTAATCCCCCAAAACTGGCAGCAATTGTGTTAATTTCGATCTGCTTCAGTGATGTCATCCCATTTTCTCCACAGTGCAACATGTAGTCTGATCGATTCAAACCTAAATTAATGGGCTGAAAAACAAAGACATGCTAAATTACAAAAGGGCTTATAAAAAGTCTAGCTGGATATTGCCAATTCTTTGGCATCATACAGAATTTCCATATGCTAAAACTAAAGACTTTCTGCCATTAGAAGGTCTAATAAAGCCTATGGTTTAACTGAACTGCTTGCCATGAATAATGATTTAATTGATCATTATTTAACAGTTATTTTTGTTTAAACTAGTTCTTCTTTTATGTAAGAGAAACCTCAAAAACATACATTGAAAAGAGTGACTGCACTATAAACATTTTAAATATTCTACCAAACTAATACCCACATCATAACCCTTTACAACACAATTTCAAGAAGTGCTGCAGTCATCAGGAGTTAGTTCTTCTTGAAACTAATTTCATTTGGTAGACATCAAGGCTTGAACTACAGGAAAAAATAATATGTATGCACTTGGAATATTTCTGTCACAGGTTGTCAGGCTTTCCTCTTAAAATCCCAAAGATGCACGTATTAACATATAAGTGTAGGTATGCACTTGACTATACACAGAGATGCACTGGCACAAGCTCTGGGTTGGGAGCTATCTTGCAACTCCTTTTTGCCAGCATGGATTTGGACTGTCTGTGAATCTTAAACTTAAATAGGAGGATTATCAAACTGTTAAACATAACAATATTTTGCAAACAAAGCAAAGACAGTTCAAAATTACCTCATCAACTTTTCCATATTTTATATATTCCATATATATATATATATATACACTAGCAAAATACCCGCGCTTCGCAGCGGAGAAGTAGTGTGTTAAAGAAGCAATGAAAAGAAAAGGAAACATTTTGAAAATAACGTAACATGATTGTCAATGTAATTGTTTTGTCACTATTGTGAGTGATGAGTGTTGCTGTCATATATATATATATATAAAAATATATATATATGTATTTACACACACACACACACACACATACATACATATACATACACACATATATACACACAAATACACATATATATACACACAAATACACATATACATACATATATATATACATATATATATATACACACACACATATATACACACACATATATATATATCTAAATATATATATATATAAAAATATATATATATATATATAAAAATATATATATATATAAAAATATATATATATATATAAAAATATATATATATATATATATATATATATATATATATATATATATATATATATATATATATATATAAATATATATATTGTCAGGGACGCCAGGAGGGACCGGAAGAGGGTCAGAGCCCTGCCTGGATCACGTGGGGTTCGCCTTCCGGGTTGCTTTGGGGACCACGGGTCAAGGGCATGGAAGCCTTTTCCTGTAGGAGCCCGTGGTCACCGCCAGGAGGCCCAATGCCTTGGGACTTGTTTCCCCAGCACTCCTGCCACACCAGGAAGTGCTGGGGAAGATTTATAACGCCGCCGAGAGCAGCCGGGAGGACAGCTGAGACTTCCGCCACGCTGGGGCGCGGGCTAACGAAGGAATGCCGGGAACACCAGGTGCTCATCCGGTCAGCTATAAAGGGGCCGTCTCCCTTCATTCAGAGCTGGAGTCGGGTGGAAGGAGGACAAGCAGTGGAGAGTGGAGGCGGCCCGAAGAAAGGCATTGTGGCCAGGACTTTGTGTTATTTGGGGTTTGTGCACTGAACTGGGTCTTTGTGACCATTATTTGGGGGTCTTTGTGACCAGTATTTGGGGGTCTTTGTGACCAAAGAACTGTACATAGTGTAAATAAACGTGTGGTGGTTGTGAAAAACAAGATGTCTGCCTGTCTGTGCGCGGGTGCCGTTGACATCTGGCGTAGTCGGCAGGATGCTCCGCCTGTTGCAAGGCGGGGACCTGCAACAAATAAATTTGTTGTGGACGGCCGGGCGCAGCAGGGGACACCACCCACGTTCGCGGTGCTGCGTGCACACAGCCCCGCTGGAGAGAAGAAACCCCACGGACCGCCAGGAGGGCCGGGCGTGTTTTTCTTTCTCAGGCAGGGACTTCCGGATTCACGCCGGTGGCGGGCGATGCCGGTCTGCAGGGCGCTGGCAGCACGGTGGCAGCCGCAGGCTGCGGAGAAGGAGACGCTGCCTCAAGAGTGCTGGCAACAAAGAGCTGCCGGCAGGCATATCGACGCCGAGAAAAGGGAGGCAAGATGGCTGCGGACCGGATGTCCCTCCCCCTGACAGGCACGTGGTTGGACGGTGTGTCTTGGGTGCCCGCCAATGACCGAAGAGAGGCGGGACCAGGGAACATTCGTCACGGGCCGGGGGGAGACCCGATTGGGCCAGAGGAGAGGGCCCACAGGAAGTGGCCGACGTCGGAGGCTGACGACAGGTAGGCTCGCGCCGGTTGACTTTCTGTCCTTGCCGGCTGCTCTGACGGAGCTGGGGGCGTGCCTTCAGCCTGCAGAGCAGAGTGTGTTACAGTTGCTACGTGCCCTCCGGGCTGCAGTGCGGGATCTGGAGAAGAAGGCGCTCGCGACCTTACGGAAGTTTCGACTGACAGCGGGACGGCGCGGCGCTGGAATCTCCAGCCGGAGAGGTACGGCGGATTTGGTGAGTACAGCCGACTCCGTACAGCAACTGGGAGGGTCTGCCGAAAATGGCTGTGATAACGATGAGCAGTTTCGAGTAAGCAGCCCTCCGACAAATAGTGCGGCGCTAATGGCTGTATGCGCTGGCGAGGGGAGTCCGAGAGGACGAGAATGGACACGGGCTGCTTAGTGCCCTGGTCCTAGCGCCCGCCCGAGTTGGCTGCGGCCTCGCTGTACTGTAGGGACGCAGACAGGAAAGGGGCTTGTGTTTGTTAATACAAAGTCGCGTACCGCCAAGGCGCCCAAGAGTAAAGGGAGGATTAAGCGGCTGGGTGCTGCTTCCTCCAATATGGTGAGACGCGTTGCTGGGTGCACGCGTATGGCTGGCTGCCCTCTGGGGGAGCAGAGGAATACCCGGAGGCAGGCAGAGAGAGAGCAGGCGGTGCCGACGACTACATCATCGAGGGACACGGAAGCCGCGGAGAGGGTGCCGATCACGCAAGTGCCGGGGTGATTGGAGGGGGGAACGCTGCCCGTGCATGGCACGAGCTGGGTGCTTGGGCAGCGGTTCTGCCCCTGTGTTCTCTTTTGTAGGGACGGACCCCGGGCGGGCTGAAGGAACCCTTCGTGGCGGAACAGCCCTCTGATGTCGGGCCGCCAGCGGAATGATCTCTGCCGCGCGCAGCTGCGCTAACAGCTGGAGGAGCCTACGGGGAACGAGTGGCTCGGAACAAAGGCGCGGAGGTCTCGGAGGGGGTGCCGATCGAGGAGGCCCGGGGTGCCGGTAAAAGGGGGGAGCACAACCTGGGCGAGGCCCAGGGATGCACCAGGGGCTGGTGCTCGGATTGTGTCTCCGCCCCTGTCCCTGCTAGGAGTGCGGGGCCGGACCCCGGCTATCCTCGAGTGGGACCCGTTTCGGGGCTCTGCTGCCCTCGCGGGACGGGTCGCTCTTTCCCACGAGTGGTCTTCGCTGGCTGTGGGGCACTGTCAGGGATGCCAGGGGCCATGACCCGCCGGGACGCCAGGAGGGACCGGAAGAGGGTCAGAGCCCTGCCTGGATCACGTGGGGTTGCCTTCGGGTTGCTTTGGGGACCACGGGTCAAGGGCATGGAACCCTTTTCCTGTAGGAGCCCGTGGTCACCGCCAGGAGGCGCCCCAATGCCTTGGGGACTTGTTTCCCCAGCACTCCTGCCACACCAGGAAGTGCTGGGGGGAAGATTTATAACGCCGCCCGAGAGCAGCCGGGAGGACAGCCGGCACTTCCGCCACGCTGGGGCGTGGCCAACGAAGGAATGCCGGGAACACCAGGTGCTCATCCGGGTCAGCTATAAAAGGGGCCGTCTCCCTTCATTCAGAGCTGGAGTCGGGTGGAAGGAGGACGAAGCAGTGGAGAGTGGAGGCGGCCCGAAGAAAGGCATTGTGGCCAGGACTTTGTGTTATTTGGGGTTTGTGCACTGAACTGGGTCTTTGTGACTATTATTTGGGGGTCTTTGTGACCAGTATTTGGGGGTCTTTGTGACCAGTATTTGGGGGTCTTTGTGACCAAAGAACTGTACATAGTGTAAATAAACGTGTGGTGGTTGTGAAAAACAAGATGTCTGCCTGTCTGTGCTGGTGCCGTTGACAATAAAATATATATATATATATATATATATATATATATATATATACTAGCAAAATACCAGCTTCAGAGCGGAGAAGTAGTGTGTTAAAGAAGCAATGAAAAGAAAAGGAAACATTTTGAAAATAACGTAACCTGATTGTCAATGTAATTGTTTTCTCACTGTTGTGAGTGATGAGTGTTGTTGTCATATATATATATATATATATATATATATATATATATATATATATATATATATATATTTACACACACACACATAAACATATATATATATATACACATATCTATACATATACACATATATACATACATATATATCTACATATATACACACACATATATACACACATATACATACATACACACACATATATACACACACAGCTATTTCGTATCAGTGCAATACGCTGTTTGTTAAAACGTTGACTCCAGCTTACGTGCAATAACAAATCAAATCATTCAGTTGTCTTTGCTCATATGTCATTTTACAGCTGGACGCCTGGCATCTTTTTTTGGCCACAAGTTCGTTTCTGATTGGTGTGAGGTTCTGTGTTGTGGAGATTCTCAGGATGGATTGCAGGTGCTCATCAGTGAGGCGACTCCTGTGTGCTGTTTTGTTAGTCTTTATCACTGAGAAGAGCTTCGCACACAGATATGTGCTACCAAACATGCACAAGGTTCGAGCCGCATGTAGACGGACTTTTTTTGTTCTTCAAAGTCACCAAAGCGCCGTGCAAACTCAGTGCGCAATAACTCTAGCTTCGCAATAACTTGCAGCATCATAAGGTAGACTTGATTAACGCGGTAAGTGTTCGGCAAGGCAGCTGAAGCGCTGCATTATGGGATCTGTAGTTTATTGTGTTACCAGCGCTTCATATACCCGGCTTTAATAACAATAATACAGTATATAAAATGATCTCGGGCGGATATAATTACACGCCGGGCGGATGTGTCCCGCCCTTGAGTTTGACACATATGGACTGAATAGAACTTGAAAAGATATATTTTTCAAATGTGATTGCATAATTCAGATAGAGTTGACGCACTACAGCCTGCATGCCTCAATGAGTCATCCTCCCCTCGCTCTTACTTTTTTACCGTTCATCTAATGAATACACTGAGTATGGCTTTACCAAAACAATCATTGATGGCGAATAAAGTATAGGGTGGTGTTTGACACAAACTCAGCGAAACTGCGAGAGAAAGTTTTAAGTGCCAGGACTAAGGTAACATTAAATAAAGCTATGGACATAGCACGAGATGGCACCAGCACAGCTGGGAACCTTCGATGCAAGTACACCGAGTGGCTCACGTGAACTGACGCAGTGCACAGCCAAAAGCAACAGTTCCAAAGAGCGCTGAACAAAAACCGAATTACACAAGGCAGCAAAAAATATGAAGCGTCTGATAAGCATATTCATAAATCCAACTACTGCGGAAACAAAGCACACGTTGGAAAAAGTCAATGTCCCACTAAAGGAAGACAGTGTAAAAAAAACCCGTGCATGCAGTGTGTCAGGTCTCAGATAAAGAAGAAGACGAGCTGTTTATTGATGCAGTAAGAAACGAATCGATGAATGAAACCTGTCATCTTTACAACGATTGACAAACACGGAATGTAACTTGAACACAACACATCCTACAAATACGAACCTGATTGAAAGAAATAATGATAATCAAATCCTTGATGACAGCAACACTCAGTAACACTCACAAAACAAATACTGTATATTGACAGTCATGTTACGTTATTTTTAAAAATGTTCCCTTTTCTTTTTCTAGCTTTTTTAACACACTACTTCTCCGCTGCGACTTTCCCTGTTGCCAAGTGCGTATTTGGGAACACCATAGTGACGACTTGGTTTAACATTACTTGGCAACAGGGAAAGTGGGGCAAGGTGCACTGGTTCATTTGTGTCTCCCATAAAAGCAGCTTCACTTGAAATCACTTTGTGATTGTGCACGGGTTAAAACGTCCGCTGAAGTGTCAGATTCTTATTTAATTCTTCTGCTTTCTTTATCTTCTGCACTGCATTCAGGTTACCCTGATGTTTTGTTTCATAGTGCCGTCTTAGATTAAATTCTGTAATTACAGCCACATTAGCTCCACAAATGAGACACACGGGTTCAGTAAACATATACTCAGCCTCCCATCGGTTTTTAAAGGCTCTATTTTCAGAATCAACTTTTCTCTTCAGCATCGTGTGAGCTAGCTTCGCAATAACTTGCAGCATCATAAGCTAGACTTGATTAACGCGGTAAGTGTTCAGCAAGGCAACTGAAGCGCTGCATTATGGGATCTGTAGTTTATTGTGTTACCAGCGCTTCATTTACCCGGGCAATTAATAACAATAATACAGTATATAAAATGATCTCGCGGGCCGGATATAATTACACGCCGGGCCGGATGTGGCCCGCGGCCCTTGAGTTTGACACATATGGCCTAAATAGAACTTGAAAAGATATATTTTTTCAAATGTGATCGCGCAATTCAGATAGAGTTGACGCGCACTACAGTCTGCATGCCTCAATAAGTCATCCTCCCCTCGCTCTTACTTTTTTACCGTTCATCTAATGAATACACTGAGTATGGCTTTACCAAAACAATCTTTGATGGCGAATAAAGTATCCATTATTCGAGTATGTAGATCGGGATATATATATACATATATATATACCCGCATATCGCAGCGGAGAAGTAGTTTGTTAAAAAAGCTAGAAAAAGAAAAGGGAACATTTTAAAAATAACGTAACATGACTGTCAATATACAGTATTTGTTTTGTGAGTGTTACTGAGTGTTGCTGTCATCAAGGATTTGATTATCATTATTTCTTTCAATCAGGTTCGTATTTGGAGGACATGTTGTGTTTAAGTTACATTCCGTGTTTGTCAACCGTTGTAAAGATAACAGGTTTCATTCATTGAAGTGTTCACTACCCAAATCGCTACTCGTGAATCTAAGATGTTTAACAAGCATTCCCGGTATTAACTTGTGGATTTGCCTGCGAATATTTAGTTGCAGCGTGTCCATGAACTTGTGGATTTGCCTGCGAGTATTTAGCGACAGCGTGTCTATTAACTTGTGGATTTTTCTGCGAGTATTTCGCGGCAGTGTCACGAAGCTGTTTCCGTCTAGCTGCATCAGAAAATGTACCATGACGTCTGACACGCCTCCTTTTTACTGTTTTCTCACAGCTTGGATTGCTGCTGACGGACGGCCTTATGTGGGCAGGCAGTCAATTACGAGGGAGGCGTAGAGATGGGGGACGCAACTCTGCCTCACACTGCGACCGAGCTGCAGGCTATGGACGTATATATGTACATAAGTAGGATTCAATTATGACCGTTCCGCGTAGAATTTCGAAATAAAACCTGCTTAACTTTTTAAGTAAGCTGTAAGGAATGAGCCTGCCAAATTTCAGCCTTCTACCTACACGGGAAGTTGGAGAATTAGTGATGAGTGAGTCAGTCAGTGAGGGCTTTGCCTTGTATTAGTATAGATACACACACACACACGTATTATATATATATATATATATATATATATATATATATATATATATATATATATATATATATATATATATATATATATATATATATATATATATATATATATATATAATGGGCAGCATGGTGGCACAGTGGTAGCGCAGCTGCCTCGCAGTTAGGAGACCCGGGTTCACTTCCCGGGTCCTCCCTGCGTGAAGTTTGCATGTTCTCCCTGTGTCTGCATGGGTTTCCTCCGGGCGCTACGGTTTCCTTCCACAGACCAAAGACATGCAGGTTAGGTGTATTGGTTCCTGCCTTGTGCCCTGTGTTGGCTGGGATTGGCTCCAGCAGATCCTAGTGACCCTGTGTTCGGATTCAGCGGGTTGGAAAATGGATGGATATATATATATGTATACATATACACACCTGAATATATTAAATGGTATAAGTAATTACTCTACACTATTCCAAAACAAATATAACTGTCTGTTTCTTAAAAAATATCTACAATTTGCTAAAATGGTGAAAGCAGAAAAAAAACAATTTAAACAGACATTTACAGCTCAACAAATAACAGTATTCCACACTTAATATGACATTTCTTACAGGATTATGAAAAGTTAAATATAACTAATTTAATATATGTTTCTTTCAAAAATATTAACTTAACACTGACTACTCTCTTTTAACTAATTTATTTTTTAAGAGTAATAATAAATAAAAGTATGTTACCGAAGAAGTGCCTTCCTGGAGAACATGTCTGTAGATCTGAAAAAGTCTTGCTGTAAAATTATCCACTATAATTGTGCTGCAATAAATTAAAAAGTCAAGGGAGAAACAACACGTAAATACATCCACAATTAAATGTGCTAAATTCTGCAAAGAAATCTCACAACTGGAATATTAACAGAATAAAAATAAAAATGTATAGATAAAATGTATACATTGAATTAGAATTTAAATCTTAATCTCAATTTAAATTGCATTAACTCAGTTCAATTTGGAATTAATGTAGGGAAGTTAAGCTTCAAGAGATCGCCCAGAAAAGCTGACCCTCCTAAAATCTCCCATCATTAGATGAAGGCAGCCTTGGGGTGTTTTGCCAGCATTTTTACATGGTTTCAGTGCATTTCATAAATTATTACTTGCTGTTACTTGCAGAATAGTTGGTAGGTAATTTTCCCTTAAAATGTAAAATGTGAATGAAATGCTTTGCTTACAGCCCCACCACAACCTGTTTAACTAGTCTAAAGCTAGTTCTGTTGTGTTATGATATTTGTGACCTGCACTGTTGGCTGTAATTGATCATTTGAGGCAACCCTGGTATGAGCAAAAATAAATAGAGAGATAGAAATTAAATAAAATTAAATTAAGTTATAAATTAAAAAAAATACAGACTGGGGCATAGTTATACCATATAATCTAATATTAAAACCTTCAAACAAGCACTAAAGTCTTTTTCATAACATAACTGATCACTGAAAATGTTTTCTGGAAGATGTATTGGATTACAAAAAGAATGTTAGTTGTTTTTTTTCATAGTATTATCCATTAGATCTAGACATTAAATCTTACATTTCTGCTTTATCTCGTAGGGCAAAACTACCAGCACTTCTATTATGTTTTCTTTAGCAAATAAGAAAGTAAAAACATACTGGAAAAGCAATACCATATTCCTGTCTGTTTAGACATTCATCCTTATTCACTTCACTTCATTTTAAAAATTATATTTTCACCAATATGTAGCATAATTAAGATTAAAACATATTTTTAAACATTGTTAGAACATTAAAATTAAGCCATACTTTATATTGTACTTAAGTCTGAACTGTGACAGATTCTATATCTCTATCTTACACTTCTTTCACATTCAAACACTGATCTTAATTTAAGTTTATACTGTAAAGCATATAACTAAGTATTATTAAACATGCTTTTGAGGTAGTCTAAGATGTGATTTTGATTCATGTTGGCTTTCTTGAACAAAGTATGGTTCTGTCCTTGAAACTAATATAAGTTGTCAAAGATGAGACAAGTGACATAAAAAAAAGAGTTGGGGCAGCCACCCCCTGGTCTGGTGTGGAATTACCATCCTTCGAGCCCTTTAGCTGCCTCGCATGTGCACGTGTGTGACAATGTACAAAAGATTTTCATGCAACATTTGTAGTGATTTGCTTGTGGCATGTCAATCAAGCACTCAACTGCTTGTACTTGACTTTTTCACACAGGAAACAAAACATTAATAAACCAAATGCAGAGAAGGTATTGTTCTTCTTTTACTATCTGATTGAGTGGTGGTGACATTTAAGACTGAACTAAAGAATGGATGAAATAATGGGCATGTTTAAGGAATATTATCTTACTTTAGAATTTTTGGTTATGTACTTATGTTAAAAGATCCTATAAATAGGGTCTGAAGTGTCACTTCTCTTTTTCGCTACACCACGAATTTCAGTCAAATGGCCTATACCAGACATTGCTTAAAGCAACAAGGTTAACAAGACCACAAAAACAGTATTTTAACTCAGGTTAGGTATCAAAATGACATGTTACACTTCTGGACATACCTGGCAAGAGCTTGCTCCAGAAATGTGCTGTCCCGACTAACCTTGTCCACCAACAGATTAAAGTCCTTCTGTACAAGTCTGGCCTGTTCAAATATGGATTTAGGAATGGGGGATGGGAAAAGTGTAAATGGAGCATAGCTTACAACCTGAAAAAAATAATAAAGAGTTTATAGTAGCAAAATATGTAAAGACCAATAAATAACTGGGATATTTCTGAGCTGAAGCAGAACAATTTTTTTGCCTTTTACTTCATTCTATTTTAGTTACTCTTTTCTTTGGATGATCTAAAAAAACAATTATTTCTTATCTTAACTGTATGTAGGCAATATCTACAAATTACCAGGTTAATCTCAGTATTCATTTAGTTTCCATTGTGCAGCATCACTCTGCAGTCACCCTCCCCAAATTAATCTAAACATTGCTTGTGAAAATGGAGCTTTATGCTGCACTGAGTATATAGCCCAAATGATCAGTCCAAAGACTCTAAAGAAGGAATACCGTTACTATTATCATATAACAGTAGTGTGATAAAGTGTGGCACTGTACCTCTGTCTATTATCAAGTATAGGATAGGCTAACAAAAAGAAAGAAGAAAGTATAGGAGGAAAAAAAATATGTATTCATTTAAGGAAAAATGGCAGCTGCTTCCACTGCAAACACAAAATCCCATTTATTTATTTTTGTACATCTCAGAGCACTTGTTTACTTGTGTTTTTTTGTATTGTTTTAGTCTATGTGTGAAACTGACTTGTGTTTTTTAAAATAAAAAAGTGTATTATGCATTTAAGTCAGGCAAATAAACAACAACACAGAATTAGCCATGCTGTAAAAAATGTGATAAAGAATTCATACAAAAATCAGCCCTCACATTAAGTACAAAAGGAAAAGGAAAATAATTCAGATTCCTATCATAGCATCAGATTATTCATGCAGGTTTGGTTAAAAAAATAAAATAAAAAAATATAACTGCATATAGGGAAATGCGAAGTGTCAGATGACATTGGTTGTATAACAGGTATACACATGTAGGTGGTCAAAGCTTAAGTTGAAAATGAATGAAAAATAAACTCCATTCTAACCAAGATAATTGCCCATCATACCATATATTAAGGTTTAATTATAAAATATCAGCCTCTTTGGAGTAATGGGGTTAAAAATATGTCTGCATTTGTTAACACACATTACTGGTGAAAGGTGGACTAGTGCTGAATGAACAGCCATTATTTCAATCATATATATTTCAGTCTATGACAGACATTTTATAAACAAAAACTCATTGATTATATTTTACATTTTTGTTAGATGAAATATGCATGCAAATGTAACGCAAACTTTTCATACAGTGCATCCAGAAAGTATTCACAGCACATCACTTTTTCCACATTTTGTTATGTTACAGCCTTATTCCAAAATTGATTAAATTCATTTTTTTCCTCAGAATTCTACACACAACACCCAATAATGACAACATGAAAAAAGGTTACTTGAGGTTTTTGCAAATTTATTAAAAATAAAAAAACTGAGAAATCACATGTACATAAGTATTCACAGCCTTTGCTCAATACTTTGTCGATGCACCTTTGGCAGCAATTACAGCCTCAAGTGTTTTTGAATATGATGCCACAAGCTTGACACACCTATTCTTTCCACATAACAAAATGTGAAAAAAGTGATGCGCTGTGAATGCTTTCCGGATGCACTGTATACCCTTAGCCTATGAAAAAAAAATTACTTACACATTTTTCTCAAATGTATTGAGAATTCGACAATTTACAACTTAAAAGCATGTTAACATAGAAAAACAAAAATCAATAGAACTCAAAGGTTCAGCATTGGGCTTTTTATTTTGAGTTCATACAGTTCTATGCATGGTGCCTTATTGTAATTGTTATGCTGTCTTAGTTTGTCTTCCTTCTTTAACTGCTAACTCCATTGACAGTTTTAAAATTAAAAACCACAAACTTAAGCTAGCCTCATATTACATGACTTCTAGTCAGAGGGGATGTAAAACTTGATGACTTCTTGTGCTGATGAGGCCCGATTGCAGGACGAGAAATTCCAGGATGACCAATAAATGACTCTGTGTCAGCTTTCCAGCACATTTTCATATTTGCAAAGTATCACAAGCTTGTCACTTTTTTTTGCATTTGTTAACACACATTACTGGTGAAAGGTGGGCTAGTACTGAATGAAGAGACATTATTTCAATCTATAGTACCTCTATGAAAGACATTTTATAAACAAAAATTCATTGATCATATTTTACATTTTTTGTTAGATGAAATATGCATGCAAATGTAACGCAAACTCTTCATATACGCTTAGCCTTTGAAAAGAAAATTGTCTAAACAGTCTTCTCAAATGTACTGTATTGAGAATGCAACAATTTACAACTTAAAAGCATGTTAAAATAGAAAAACCAAAATCAGTAGAACTGAGAGGTTCAGCATTTGGCTTTTTATTTGGAGTTCATGCAGTTATATGCATGGCGCCTTATTGTAATTGTTATGCTTTGTCTTAGTTTGTCTTCCCTCTTTAACTGCTAACTCCATTGACAGTTTTAAAATTAAAAACCACAAACTTAAGCCAGCCTCATATTACATGACTTCTAGTCAGATGTAAAACTTGATGACTTCTTGTGCTGATGAGGCCCAACTGCAAGATGAGAAAATCCAGGATTATCAATAAATGACTCTGTGGCAGCTTTCCAGCACATTTTCATATCTGAAAAGTATCACAAGCTTGTCACTTTTTTTTGTCAGCCAACAACGTGCTAGTTTGACTGCTATACAAATCATTTCCTGCAACAGCGAGTTCAGCCACAATTTCCAATATGACCTGTTTCCATGTGGCTGCTTTGTATGAAGTTTACTGCTGGGTGTGTGCTCATTGGTTGTCAACTCTCACATCCACCCTTATAACCTAAGAAAGAATCAACTTACAGACCGGTTAGATTGAGCAGCTGGGAATGTCAAATTACACAACTGAGAATCATGGGAGTATGTTGGAACTGTGCCCAACACACTAAAATTAAGTAAATGAAATCTGCAACTGAGAAAAAATTTGCTAGAGAAATCGTGTAGTGTGACCTGGTCTTAAGGTAGGCTTCAAAAATACTGAATTTCTAATGTATAGGCATGATGTTAACTCAGTCCTCAGCCTTCATTTATTACAACTAATATATTTCTCTGAAAGCTTTGATATATTATTTTTCTTGGAAGCTGTAAATATGCTTAACGTACGTAACGTAACGTAAAAAGTATGTAGTAGGACTTTTGAACTTTTACTCCCTAGATATGCATAAAAAGCAAACAAATGCTACAGTTAAAAACCAATTAATTAATTTTGAACATTTTATGGGCGTCTTTGTTGTAAACAAAGCGAAATCAACAGTTGTACACAGTGATCATAAATCTGTCCCAATAATATGTCTCATTTATCATTAATAGCTTTTCTAAATGTATAAATGCCTGATTAAACATTCTGAAATTGTAACTACAGTATGTCAGGCTGAACTGTCGAGGCCCAATGGTTAAAATGAGCTGCATCTTCATTACCTGCTCCAATACTTGTGCAATTTTGGATTGTACATCCTTGCAGGTGTCCCATGACATATGCAAAATACTCATCAGCTTTATATTCAAAGGTTCTAGATGGTTAGTTAAGTGACATCAAGATTGTAGCCCCAAAGTAAAACATTTTCTAATAAATAACAAGGCAAAGATCCAATATGTGGTTTTATCATTTGCAAAATATATAATGATCCCTACAATGTGAACAAAAAAAGCAAAATTGAATCCTTTGCTATAGTTTGTATAATCATTAACACCACATCCTTAATATACACCAACATTGCAACTTATTGAATTACACAAATAGGGAATTATTTTGCTAGTAAATAAATCAGAGTTGGACAAGATACTACACTGGAATCTTAGAAACAGAAACTGGCTTCACAATACCTCTGATGAATTAGGATCTTCTTTCGTCCTCATGATGACACCATGTAAAGCAGCTGCATCCTTTGCCACCAGCGCTAACTGCTCCAAAAGAGCTCTGTCTGTAAATTTTTCACCCAGGCCTAATGAGCAAGCCATGAAACGTTCTCTATAAATCAAATTTAGATTTTAATTAGCACTTACTACCACATGACCTTGAAATAGGTTTGAGATTGTTATGATGCTTCACTTATTTTTTGCCAAGTCCTGAAGTAGTTAATTCAACCATTCATCCATACATTCATTCATTTCTTGAGCTGGCTTGAATAAATTCAGGATGCAGGAAAATGAAGCCTACCTCAAACAGCATAAGGTACAAGAAATCAACCTTAGCCAGGTCACCATTCTTTAACACACATACCCACTCATTTCATGTCAAATTTGAGTCACTACTCTCACTATAATGACAAACTTACTAATGTTGCTAATTCAAAGGTCTGGACTCCTAGATTCAAATGAACCTCCTGAATGAAGTAAGCAGGTTCCCCGTGGCACTGTACATTTTGTTCTGGGCACAGTGACTTCTTTCTACATATAAACATGCATATTTGGTTGAATGGCAAAACTAAACTATCCCAGCAAGAACATGTGTAGTAGTATAAGTGAGTGCACACACTGAACTATGATACCTGTTAGTATTTAGTCTCTTCCTTGTACCTGAAAGTGCTAAGATAGTCACTGTACCTGCTTATCAAAATGGGATATTCAGATTCAGAGAGAGAATGAATAAAACAATGTCAGTCTAAGCCAAATGTTATACAGAGAGTTGCTTCATTTGGAAGATGTTGGTACAAAAACAATTTTGAAGTCCAATAGAGCCACCAGTTAATAATAACAAACAACATTTCACATGTAAACATTTTCCACAAACTTCAATGAACAGGAGATCCCTAAAGAACACATGTTGTTGTACTGTATTTTGCAATATGTGCTGCTTAAACAATCAAACAGAAAACCACTAAAACATCAGTTGAAGAAACTACTGCCTGGTCCTCATAAGAGAGCAAAATAAGGATATCTGAATTTCCAGAGTAATGAATGTGCTTTTTCAAACAGGCAGAGGCAAAGCCAATTTAATTTTTTTTTTTTATATAAACCATGTGGCCTAATATCATGTTTCTTGAAGATCATCATTTCTTTGATCAAATGGCAATGGCATGCATCATGTGCCTTTGAGTTCACACCATCCCATTTCCACCAGCAATCTTGCCACACAATATTGAGCTGTGCTCAATACAGTATGTAAGCTTACTATGATGCAGTGATAGCGCTACCTCACCCAGTTACCAGGACTAAATAAATTCTCCTACAGTTCATCAGCTAGGTCATTTAATTTCTCAACAGTAAGGACACGCCACAGGGGGTCTAAAGTTGAACCACATGGTTACAATAATCTTGCACTTCATAAATATAATTCAGAAGATAAATTCTAGATCTTAGATTTTCCCTTGCTTACACAAAAACCATTATCAAAGATCAAGCACTTTCACCATGCGATACTTCATTAAACTTAAAGCACTTGAAGGACTTCAGCCTTCTGATTCATTCACATAAAGCTGCCTCAGATAAATACGTTGACATTTCTAATTGAAGGTTTGAAAACAGTGGCACCCTAATTTGTTGCAATGCAGGCTGCAGCTCAAAAATAAATAAATAAAAAACACCAGATCATTAAAGGTGTGTAACTCTCCATGACACATCTGTATTTTGGTTTGCCAAACTTCAATCTCGTACTTCTTCTTTCTATTGTATAAAAAAATGGGAACACTCCCTAACAATTAGAAACTACAACACATTACTTCATGTACATGTACTGAAGTACATTACTTCATAGTGGTGATAAACTGTAACACTATCAGAAATAAAGGACAAACGGGGAGCTGAGCATAAACCGATATAGGGGAGCCTGCTATCACCAACTGTTAGGGAAACTCAAAAAGAAATTTCCAACACTGAAACAATACCTTGAGACAAGTAGAATAAATTCTAAATATGCCCTAGGCTCAAAACATCTAGCCTTCCTCCAACTGAAATGGAGTATAATTTTTTTTTTATATATCAATAAACCAGTTGGGGCTGATTAAGTTTCGTTTTGCAAAACTGCAAAAAGCGCTGTTCAAATCTAGATTCTTTGTTCAACTTTTCAAAGCAAAAAACTAATTTACGTCTAAAACAGATAAACCATTGGAAATTGTTCCTGGATGTTCTTTTGCAAAAGCAAACTATAATGTAGGAGTTATTTGCACGTGTTAAGGAGTACGTGTTGTCAAGTCCGCAAAAAATATTTTCCAGGAGTACAGTACAAAGCGCAAGGTGGGAATTGGTCAAGGTACAACAGCCTATCATTGCGCCCATATACGTATTTATTTACATTGTTACAAATTTACGTTTGCCACAGTTAACCTAATTTAAAGGTCATTGTGGATGTACTGTGGAAACACCTCTCGTGCAAAGATTGATCATTAGCCATGAATCAGCAGCACTAATCACTGCGCTACCATTCTGTCTCTTACTCGGCAAGACAGACATCTCATCTATTCAATTTAATAAGCAATCATTTCCGGATCTGGGATTGACTAATAGATCTTACCTTAGGGTTTCTGTGCGACGCCTATCAATTTAGTTAAACGAAGACGTTCTTGTCGCTACCTTTAATAAATGTGAGTCCACTTTATTAAGTAAATTCCTGCTAAATAAAGCCTTTTGAATTGTTTCTTCCCCCGACATCTAAGTCAACTAGTTAAAACTAATATGGCCACACCCCCAACATACACAGACATATAATTGGATGTCTTCAGTCACATGCTAACCTAGGTCCCTGAAGGATGGCTTTTGCATAAAGAAAGCATAAGTCCCACCCAATCAGAGGGCTGAGAGAAATTCGATTGGTTATTAAACGGTACACACTGTCAATAATTTTCCAATTGGAAATTGTAATGGGGCAAAACCATACGAGAATTGTGCAGAGTCATCGGAATGGTTGTCTTTTTGTTTTGAAATGTAAAGTCATCGTGACTGGTTGGTTTTACGGAACTTGGATTGTTCATATGGGCATCTTTATACTGGAGTCCTGCAAATATGACGTCATAAAGGTCGAAAAATTTACCTCAGAAACAATATGTAATGTCGTACGTCCATTATCTGAATACAACATTGCATGGACTGATTAGCAAATTATTCCTCTTAACTCAGAAACAAGCGAGCGTGCTTATAGAGAAAGCAGATCTTTGAAAGGAATTGAACGGTAATATAGTTCAGAAAATAGTTTTCACACAGTGCCAAGTTAAACGAAAAAAATATTTTTACTATAGTATCTGATATACTTTTTGACCGTAGTATTTTGCCAGTTCCTATTGTATATAGCGACCAGAGATAACAGGATGGTTAGTTTGTGATGTTCCGAATCCATAATCGTTCCCTTACATCTTTTATTAGGCCTGTGCACCGTCGTTCAGCACACCATTTTAACATTTTTGTAACAATTCCTTTTCTGCACAGACACTAAAAATTGTTATTCCTGTTGAAACTTTTATACACTGTGTTTTCATGTAGACACTAAACTTCTCGAAGAACTTGGCTCACAAATTGCCCCAAAGACACGGAATTCATGTATTTAGTACTGTGGATGAACAGACTTCATTCTAGTACATTTATGTTGTCTTAGCCATTCAATATCTGAAATGAACCCCTTTTGTTAGTGTAATTTACAACCTTTAGACTCTTACATATCAGTAATACACTTGAATATTTTAATAAAATAGTTTTAAATGCAGTCAATTTTTTCTTGTCAAGGATTTTACTAAAAGGAATATATAATTGCTCACTTTCCTAAACCTCCCCTGTTACTGACAGCAGAGTGTTTACTGCAAAGTAACATTACTGATGAAGGAAATGTCCTATGTATTTCCACTTAGTAATATTTTATATAGAAACATGTTAAAATTAGATCCTTACCTCTCAATTGGAAGTCAGCTCAAAACAATATACTGGGTGGTCCAGATCTAATTATGCAACTTTTAATGCAATGCACCGCGGAATCATTGCCCGTTATCGAGAAAAGGGCAAACACATTGCACCTGCTGTTCAACTGACAACCGTCTCCCCGCTATTTTGGAATGCAAGGCAGGTGCTTGCGCTTGCCATGTATCGGAAACAAAAATTATTTTTTGTGAATCCTCTATGTAATAAACTTAATAAGTTATAGCGTAATGAAAATTGCATAATTAGATCTGGACCACCCTATACATCAATTTCAGAACTGTATACTGTATCGCACACTTTACTGTAAAAATAAACTGTCATATGTCTACCACTGAGAGTTTTCATTAATCACCTTTGTTCCTTGGCTACATAACCTGGCTATGGCCTGTGTTTAAAGATGTCTTTATGCACCTTTTGGGAAGTATTGGGGTTACCACAAAGTCTCATCCTATGATAGACCATACGATATGCCATCACTTAATGGCCACTCTTATCATAATAACTTTACAAAGCTAAACTCGCATTCTCACTCTGCACCACTCAGAAAAGATGTTTTGTGGTAGTTAAAATCAGAAACAATTACATTTACTGAATGTGGAAGAACTCAAAAATGTTTCAGTGTCTCGTAGCTGTTTGTGTTCTTTAAAGCAACAATTGATGATACTTAATTGCTATAAACCTTCTAGCCATTTTAGTTTCTTAAATTGATACTTCTTGGTCATTCAGTCATTTTCCAACCCGCTATATCTCAACACAGGGTCACGGGGGTCTGCTGGAGCCAATCCCAGCCAGCACAGGGCAGGAACAAAGTTCAGGCAAGGCGACAGCCCACCACAGGACACACACACCAAGCACACACGAGGGACAATTGAGGATCGCCAATGCACCTAACCTGCATGTCTTTGGACTGTGGGAGGAAACCGGAGCACAGCCATGCAGACACGGGGAGAACATGCAAACTCCACACAGGGAGGACCCGGGAAGCAAACCGAGTTCTCCTCACTGTGAGGCAGCAGCGCTGCCACTGCACCACCCCTACTTCTTGGTGTTTTTCTTTTATATCCTTTGCTTTTTGTATTTGATGGGAAGTTTAAGTACTCAATAAAGTATTTAATATGCAACTGCATCTATTTTTTAAACATATATATGTACTGTATTGTACTACTTTGACAAAAATGAAAAACAGAGTTAGCAGGTACATTTTTAACATCATCATTATATCAGAATTGTTTGCTCAGAATATATTGCACATTTTGCAGGAGGTACAAAGGTGAATTTGGCAAAGGTTCATGAGGTGCATTTTGAAGTAGATAGATAGATAGATAGATAGATAGATAGATAGATAGATAGATAGATAGATAGATAGATAGATAGATAGATATTTTATTATTCCCTTAAAGTATCTATCTATCTATCTATCTATCTACTTAAGGTTCATGCAGTGCAATTTCCCACATTAAGTGGCACCTGTGTAGTGCTCAAACATTTGAGTGAATGATCTTTTCATTGTTTTTCTCTAATGGATGAAATAAATGGAAGGTATAATCAGGAATACCACCTACTGGAAGTTCTGTTTACCTGGCCTTTGTTGTGTCCTAACATAAAATTACATAACACTCTCAAACTTGCTTAATCTGTTAACTGGCTATAGGGGCCAATAGCCTATACCAGTAATATTTAGTATAAGACAGTAATAAACTCTGGACTGGGCACATTTATTGCAAGACCCACTCACTCACATACCTACTTTCACATTGTGCCAGTTTAGAATTTGACCTAAAACACACCACTTTGGAATATGAAATGCAAACTGTAGTGTTTAGAGAAAAACCTTTATGGACATGAGCAGGCAAACTCCACACAAACTGCTATGGGGCAGAGAGTTTAAATTCGGGACACTGGATGTGTGAAGCAACATAACCAACCACTATAACAACCTCTTTGATTCAAATGTGGTTATTATTTTGATGTTAGACAACAGACAATTCCTGGAACATATTATTGAGTAAAGTACGGTCTGGAATAACTGTAAAATTTATCTTGGGCAAATGTTTCTTTTATAGACTATGTTAAGTAAACATTATAGTGTGTAGCTTTCCTCCTCTTAGCCACTTCAAACTTTTTTTTTTAATTATTGCGACTAAAATAGATTTCCCAGTTCTATTCTGTTATTCTTACAGCCCTAAACTGGGTTAATTAAGTTTGGCAATACATGGATGGATTTATTTAATTATACCACATACTAGGCTCAGTTGTAGTATGTGCATATCACTGCAAAAGTTCTTGATGGTAAGGAACATGAGTGTTTTTTCATTTATTAAATAATGGAAGAACACTTCTAAATCTTGTGGTGGGCCTTTAAGGCCCTACTAGGTTATTCCTATGGAAATGATAAACATTTATAACATCTACATAGTGGAATAATAATAAAAAAAAATCTGGTGCAATTGGTTGACATTTTTCACAAATTTCTCCACCATGCAATTTCCTGTTACTCCATGTACATCTGGGTTTTTCATAATTTGAGTGCTTAGAAATCACAGTTTTGTTTCATGCACACTCCAGGTATGCACAATTGCAATACTCTGAACACGCCACGCTCATAAGTCGCAATCTGAGAAAAAGAGACCAACAAATACAAAAGAAATAATCAATGGTACATAGTTGGGAAACCGGAGAAGTTGCTCCACTAACACCAAAAATGTTCAAATGAAAATATGTTAGTGCCACATAGCATATATATAATACAATATATTTCTATTTTCATTTGAAGTCACTTGACTAAACTCATAATCTAGCTCTACCTGCTTTTGTGATATCTGTGCAATCTACTGTAGAATTTAATGCCATGTTAACAACATTGACAAGAAAATGATTTCTCTTCTCGCCTGGCAGTTATAATAGGGAGGCCTTTTGCATATCACATTAATAAATGTGCAAGAGAAAATCTTCATTAAAAACATTCATACAAACTACATTATAAACTCAAAGTTAAGACTTTCCAAGATTTCATCTTAAATAAGCCAAATTTCCCAATCTACTGCTGTGTTTTCCTGTTACAGGTATTATTCTTGTTTTATATAGTAGTATCCTTTGCTAAATGTTTAAATGATGTATGCCTTCTGCCAAACTGTTGAATTTGAAATTGCAATTGCATATGTTTTCTTGTGAAAGATATTGCTGGTTCTGAGGACTGGTCATTAAGGCTGATGAGAACCATAGCCATCAAAAATCAGCAAAGATATATGTAAAAAGAAATGTGCTGGAGCTACCTTTACAACATTAACTTCATATGTTAACAGGTAACTATTTAGATTGGACTTGCAACACTGAGACCAGACCAAAGGTGGCACAACAGCACAAGACTGAAAGAGCAACTTTAAACTATGAGTGCTCAGTTTTAATAATTTGGCCCATTATTACATGTCATATTGTGTGCTTTTTTTATATACATATTTTGTGCATTGAACATGCAATATTATTTTTATGACCCTCAATTTTTAGTTTCCTTTTCATGAAAAGAAGTAAATCTTATAAATTGCTATGATTTTTAGGTACTGCCCTTTGCATTCTAAAACTAAACACTATGTTTACAGCATCAGACTGTTTTAGTGATAAAAATCAACATTTAACAAGCAGATAGGGTTTACTGTATTCATATATGAGCACTTATTGTATGAATCTCCTTGCATACCTTTTGACTATAGTATGCACTGTTTGTTTTCAATTTTTTTTATTGCATATGCCATATACTGTATATTTACAGTAAACAGATGCTCAGAGATACTAATACTCCTCTATATGACTGACAGAGCTTTATTTGTCCCCAGGAGGAAATATGGCTTTTTAAAAGAGCTCTGTAAATAAAAAATGCTAAATAAATAGATATATACATACACTATAGTCTGAACACACACCAAAATCACTATAAAAGAAGAAAATGTAAAAATAAAGAAATCTTCTGACTTGATAGTCACAGTCTCAGTTTGGCGTTATGCAGATGTATTGCTGTTGCTTCTGCTAAATAACCTGTTGGCTGAAAGTCCTCCGTGTCACTGTGTCAGAGAGTGGAAGTGCAGTATTATCCATAATGATGCCCAGTTTTTAATTCATTCTCTCATTTGCTGCTACTTCAGGGGGTCCAGATTGTGTCCTACAACGGAGACTGCCATTTTAATTATTTTTTTTTATTAAGTGGGCCTCCTTTAAAGTAATATTACAAGCCCAGCATACCACAGTGTAGAAAATTGCACAGGCCATCACAGAGTTAAAGAAGACATGAAGGACGTCATTACCTACATAAAGTAATGCAGTTTCCTAAGAAAACAGAGCCTACTCTGCCCTTTCTTATCGTTCCTCTATGTTATAAGACTAGTCCAATCTGTCATTAATGTGACACCCCTCCACCCCAAGTACTTGTAGGAGTGCACCATCTCTACTTCAGCTCTCTGAATGGGGACCAAACATAGTGGTTCTTTGGTGTGGTGAAAGTCATTAACTAGTACCTTGGTTTTGCTGATGTTAAGCAACAGACAATTCTTTCTATACCAACAAATAAAGTTCTCCACCTGACTCCAATGATCTGCCTCATTACCCTTATCAATACACCCCATAAGTGAAAAATTATCTGTGAAATTCTGCAAATGATATAAGGGGAGGCAATCAAGTAAAGATCAGCTAACCTCTCTTCTCTCTGTGTCTGTGGAAAGCTGACATACTTACAAGTGTGAGGTATAGATCATAGCTGACACCAATGAGAAAGAACCGTAGTATTGTTTTTGTTTTCTGAATTGCAGAGATTATACACACAGGACCAGAAACCAAACAGTGGGATCAAAATTACCATGTAACACCTTTCAGGATAAAGGTGCATTGTTAGGATGCTTCTTCTAGTCTCAAATTATTCTAGTACTATCTTAGCCTTTCATTCATTACCTTTTGACACAGTTTATGTGATATTTGCACATGCTCCCAACCTTTGTGTTACTTGTTTGTAGTTTGCAGGAATGGCCATAGTGCTGGAGAATTCATCACATATTCTTGAATGGACTTTGCGGCATTTGAGTTTTGGCAAGATGTCCTGAATGTCACTGTAGTTGCTAATGCTGTGAAAAGCTTGCATATTAATCATTCAACAAAATTCTGTATACTGGATAATATGATACGAACAGTGAATACTGAATATTTCATGGATACAATGAAAATGACTCAAATTAGTTAAAATGCAGGGTTTCACTTTTTCAAAAACCAACATTAAAACATGTTTCTTATTGCAGAAAAGTGGAAATGTGCTCAAAATGGCTACTTATGCAAATACGGAGTAGGAAATGCCTGAGGAATAATCAAAAAGAATAATCAGGGCAGACTGAGGATCAAATAACAAAAAGATCAAACAATGGATGACCAAAAAAAAGTTCCAAAAGACAGCAAAATTCCTAAACCAGACAGATGATGTTTTGTCCCTAACAATATCTGACATTGAAAAAGTATATAGTTTGCTTTTTAGATTTCATCCAAATGCTTGGATGACAAGTACTGTACATTTGCCTCTTTTATAGATGGTGATGTTATTAGCTATCCCCACTTTACCATCAGGTTCAACACCCATGTGACTGGAAACAGGCATTGATACTATAAACAATACAGTATGTTTAAAATCATAAAAATAATGCAGAAAATGGCACTGGTCATTAGAAAAACCCACAACAAAATGAAATTGTTAAATTTGCTAACAATAATAAAAGATTACAAATAAGAATATTCAAAACTGGAAGTAAGCAAAACATGACAATTCTGAGGCCATACATAGAAGTGAATTAGAAGTGTTTAGAAATAAAGTAGCTGAGATGGAATAAGAAATAATATAAGATTACTCAGTTAACCAGAAGGTTCTGAAAGCGACATGTTGGCTTCCTAGACTGCATTATTATTTACTCAGCCAACCCAATTACCTCTTCCAAGCCTCACACCCCAACAGGCCATTTCCTGAGACTGACAGATTGTTAGTGGCTCCTATAGGCAGTAGAGCAGAAGATTCCTGAATATATTTGATTCTTAACAAATTATATATTGTATGTATGGTAAGGGAGCTTTCCTTTTTTCTCATCAAAAGAAAAATCAAACTTGGTCAGTGAAATTGATTTTGAAAGCAATAACCACCTCATTGCTGGAGTTCTACATTTAAGAATGTTTAGTTCTGTCGAGAAATGCCAATTATCAATGCACACAATGCCTTAAGCTGTACCATACGCATCAGATACAATTCATTATGAAACATTCATCAGATTTATTTGCCATTTGTGCTCTCTTGGGCATTTGGGATGTTTATACACAAGTTTTTAAACTTACCTCTAACTTATCTCTTGCTAGGTGATTTTGCAGCAAAACTCCTATTTGCCTCACAATGGAATACTGTGGACCAGATATATCTTAGCCAGTTTTATGCCCAGTTTTATAATTTATCAGTGTTTCTCAACCACTGGGTCATAATCCATTCACTTTCGCAAGTTGCTATTGTTGATGCAAATCTCCAGTGGTTCTCTACTCTGAAGATGGTGCTCATTTCCTCATCCATTCTGACAATCGCACTCAACTAAAAAGGTGAGTCAATCATACTCGATTCACCAAGGTGACCCAAAGAGACCTACAGTACATGAAGCAATGAAAGATTCAGAAAAACTAATTTAGATTAGTGACACATACATTACAACTGTAAATGGGTGGCAGGCAGCCATAACAATCCTGGAAGGGAAAAACTAATATTCTTTGAATGCGTGGGTTTAAAGATTTTATGTCTTTCATATATAATTTACTGATAGCATTGCACATGGAACATTCTCTTTTTTCTGTACTACACATAAAGGAAAATTGATAAATAAAGATAAAAGCAGGGATTGATCATCTGGGTACTCTTTCATAAAGAGGAAAAAAACAAGATTCATAGTCATGAATGCTTTAGTTAACCAAGAATGAATTTTCCTAACCCTATCCTGCACTCTTCACTGGGATGATATATTCATTGTGTATTTGTAAATCTATCAATACTAGTATCCTCATCTTTAAGATATTCTGAGGATTTAAATAAAAAATGTTTAAGTATTTGTGTATGTTGTTTACAAAGGCCGTAAATAGCTTGAAATGACTTGGAAATGATGTCACGTGCGCACATGTGGCATGGTCCTGATATCACGGTTGTTATTTTGAAAAATACACAAAACCATGGTTTCAAAATAAATGTGCTTTAACTGAGGCTTTTCTGTTTGTATCTTTTCTAAATTCTTTATTTTCTGACTTACTAGTTACAGAAAAACAGCATGGTGGTGTAGTGGTTAGTTGTCTGACTGGCTTAAAAGAGTGTAGCTGTGAATGCAACTATGCCCTGCAATGGATTGGTGATCAATCAGCTTTAATTTCTTCCTAGAACAAGATACATCAGCTACTCAA
The DNA here is from genome assembly GCF_016835505.1 of Polypterus senegalus. NCBI lineage: Eukaryota > Metazoa > Chordata > Cladistia > Polypteriformes > Polypteridae > Polypterus > Polypterus senegalus. The sequence continues at coordinate 56,163,007 of NC_053167.1, read as the reverse complement.
ACCTTTAATTGTATAAAGTAGGGTAATTAAAGAGATGGATGGATATTGTAACAGGAGCCAACACTGTCCGGGCAACACTTTGCACCTAGGTGAAATGCCAAGTTGTCAAAAACAAAGTAGAACACAAACAGAAAATAAACAGAAGTAAAGCAAAAATCTCATTTCCACTGTGAGTCAACCTGTATGGGCTATAAACCCCAAACTATCATGCGGGATTGACCAACTCTTTAACCTTCACAGTACCACAAAGCATGACCGTTCTGATACATCCACGGTCAACCTCCCTATTATGAGTCTTTATAAAATTTCTCATCTCACCTCTTGGGTTAATTTGCACTGTCCCTTGATGCAGCTTTAAAAGTCCTCCACAATCATTTATGTCTAAGCCATAGATAGAATGACATCCTAGGCCAGGGACGGCCTTACATTTGGTACTCAAATTCTATGTGAAAAATCCCTAAAGTAGATATTGGTGCCTATGTAACCCTGAGCATTCAGTTGCCCATAAAGAACCTGGCCCCCCATCAAATCTTCCCCCTCACTTAAACAACAATATTGTCCCTTATATTGCCATTTGGTACCATGTGCCCTCAAGCAGCAAATAGGTCATCTGGCCTTCTACTACAACTACATTTCAACTGAGGACTTCTACTAAAACTCATTCAAGGAGGAAATCGGATCCTTCCCCTTATAACTAGCACCCTTCTGTCACCCTTCATAGCCATAAAGTCTTGTAATCCTGTCCTAGATATCCTTGGCTTCATTCTTTCTTTCTCTCAACAAAGGTTAGGCACAGCCAGTATTTAAGATTGTTGTGTGCTAATCATGCTGTCCAAGTTTCTGGGTTGTTCTTTAAAAAATAAAGCTGTTTGTTAGTGTTTCACATCACTTTATGGAATTAGGGCTTTCTTTGTTTTTTATCACTTTTGGTCTAGGAATTTCATATTGGACTCCAACTATCATTTTTTATTTGACTTCTGCATTTTGACCTCTTTTTGTGTTTTGACTTTCAAGTACTTTTCACCTCTTGGTCAAGCAACTTGTTGCCAACATTTTCGGCCTTCCATGTTCTGTCAGACAGAACAACTGCCATACTGTATGATACTCCTCACACTGCTTTCACAGTCTTTTCTCTTTAATTCCAGAAACACTCATTTATGAGTCAGATAGGAGAGCTGCTCATGGAATTTCTTCAATGCCTGTTTCACTCTTGTTATCATTGCCATGCCAGCACCTCAATCTGTATACAACATGTCACCAAAGTGGCAGAACTCTCCTGCTTTCCCTAAACCAACACCACTACCAATGTCTAAATTTACATACAATATATAATGATCCTGCACCTCTTTCTCAATATTTCTCATTTCTGGAAAGCATGTTGTCTTTTGTTACAACATAAGCTAGTACATATTAAGTTCAGGCAAAAGGTTTGGGTGTGCACAGTGAATTTAATAGCGTTAGTCCTTTGTTTCCTTAGCTTGTACATCTTGGAGTTAAGTGGGATGAAAAACTATTGATTAATTCTGCTTAGTTCTTCAGAATTCCTCCTTCTTTTAATGAATCCAACTTTAACGCTGTGGTTTCTAGTATCTAGTTGCTCCATATTCCTGCTCCAGTTTTAGTTACGATTTCCAGAATATGATGGACAGAAAATTCTAGGGGGCAGAGATTATTATATAGTACAATGCGGGGATATGACCCGAAAAACAATCTTGGGGTGCCTGCCTGTGATTTACAAGTCCCAGCACTATTACACCACTTTTAGAGGTGGCTTCTGAATAAAGTTGATTGATGCCTTTGGAGTTCATGTCTTTGTACTAACTGGGTACTGTCTGGATTAAATGAAATGTGAATTGTTAGACATTCTAGCATGTCATCATTTAATATTATTTTATATGTTTCAATTTCATTTTTTTATTTATACATTTGTCTAATTTTTGTATTTTAACCAGTATTGTGACATACATAACCAGAGAATTACTTAACAATCTAGCATGTGACCCTGAGATAATGTCATGGCCAGCATTTTGGTAACTGTAAATACAAAAACCTGTCAGTTCCCAAACAAATGTTCCTTCTCTATTCAAAATCATCTGTTACTTTCTTCAGTGTTTAAATAAATCTTGCTCCAGAATTATATTTTGCTGCTAGAGATTCAGGGTTGACAAACTACAAGTGTAAAATGTAGCAAAAAATTAAAATCTCTACCAACTATAAATTTTATCAATTGCAATTTTTGAGTAGTTGTATATGCCACAATGACATAATGCTCAAAATCGAGGCACTGGAAATATTATTTACATATTATATAGGAAAGTACCATAAGATATATTCAGTAATTTATTATGGATTATTTCAATTAAGCTGTAAAAACAAAATCATCTTTTTAAAGTGCAATATTTTATTTCTACAGTATATAAATTGAAAGATGAAGTTACATGCTTATTAACACACTGTATGCTATACATTTCAATATCATTTTTACATATGGTATATATTTTGCATAAATTGCATTATTTTTTCAAGACGATGAAAGCGTTTGCAACTTTTTTTGTTTGTTCTATTTCTAATTGTCTTAATCACCTCACTGCCAAACAAACTGCCAAGACCTTTTCTAAAATAGATTGTTTCGATAACAAGTGTGCCATTATGCTGCAAATTACTTATATTATTCTTTTTTTGCTCCTTTATTCATAATTTAAACTCACAATTTCAGTTAGGTAACGTCTTTCATTGTCTCAGCAGCAGTAATGCAAGCCTGAGCACTGGATATGACATCAATTTATTATTGGGCCAAAAGAATAATTTTCACATTTTGTACTTTACATATAGCTGGAAGCTGAACAGCGTGGACTTTTCCTTGTATATATGCTTTTTTAAATTGCAAATTCCTTGTCATTGCACAGAGAATTATATCATGCAGTGGTATCTACTATAATTCAATTCTTAATTTAAAACAAATGTTTTGACTTTTATTACCCACTGATTTTGACTATTAAGAAGAATGATTGAAAAATATATGTTTAGAACACTGGTAAATCTATAAACAGTCACAGTGAGATATGCAGTACAAAATATTTTAAAAATAATTCTTAAACATTAAACAAACACTTTCAAAATCTAATCTGCCTCTGGTTGTTCTGACATTGGGAAGGTGTGCTTAGTGTCTAGTGGCGGGTCTCCTTGATGATTGGTATGTAAGTGCTTTTGCTTTTTCCATGACTTGTTGGTCAAGGCATGGTGACAGGGAGGGCAGCAAATGTTGGGCAAATGTTTGGCTGCTATCCAGGCAACACGTCTTCACATTCTTGCAGCTTGATACAGGATGTAGGCATAAAACAACAAAGGGACTCCTCAGCACTCTTGAGAAGGGAGCATGTAAGGCATGCTCTCTCTAATGCTGAAAGGTTTGAGTGTATTCTTTCATACACTGTCTGTTCTCTGCATTTCAGCATTGAATAAATAATTTAACTAGTATCATTCCAATATTATCCATAGCCATAAAACATGTCTTATTTCTGATGTCAAACTGGCAAGGTCAGGCTAAGCTCAGCAGCATTTGTTTTAATCAGATTTGGACTGGTTTTGGCTTCTGGAGTTACAAATTCACTGCAACTATATTGTCAATAGGAACACATGATGAGCACGCTGCTTGTTAAAAGTCTATTTATTGCTTCTTAAGTGGGTTACATTCCACACATCTTAACTCAAATACTGAAACTGCTGTCCAATACAAAAAAAGGAATGAAAGAAAGACAGTTCATTGCACATGTGCTAGTATGCAGCAACAGATTAGCAGAACATATTTCTTACTTTTAAAATTTGTCAGTGACACACATCTGCTAGATTTTTGTGTTCAATACAGTCATAACAAACTAGCAATTCAGAAGAAATTGTGTTGCACTTAAGGATGAGCAACTGTCTAGCAATCTTAAAGTGCAGTGGTAATGTTCTGTACATTAATGAGACTACACGCAAGAGTGAGACAGGCTTGTTAGCAACTGGCACCAGAATATAACAGTTTATCAGTGATCAGAGACATTAACAGTCAGACAACAATAAAAAACTACAGTGAAGTTTTGAAAGGACATAGGCTGTATAAATGTCAAAAGGCATATTTGGTGTCTTCATATTTGCCCATACTTACATATAGTAATAAGTGCTGGAGAAGTTAAATTAGTATGCATTATTTATCACACATACTTTGCCCACAATATAACTAAATTATTTTCCAACAAATATCTACAGGTTAGAGTATGCAAAAATAATTCACTGTAACCTGCAACTCGCTTTTCTGCATGTATCAAAACAATTGTCTGTCAGGTATTAAAAATAAGTCTTGCAGATCTGTTCTTTTAATGTTTCAAGGATTTATGTGTTTTTTTCCTGTTATTCTTGTACTGTTAATGAGATTATCAGGTATTGTCATTTTTGTTTATTAGTCTCTAAGAAACTGTCCCAGACTAGTGGGCATTGGTACGTATGTGGGTGTGGCTAGGTATGTTTAATGTCACAGTAGCCATCTTATTAACGAGAAAATGTCTGCATTTTGCTGATCCAAATAAAGAACAGTTCAGTTTTGTTAAAGCAGAAAACATTTTTCAGATAGTTTTTTTGGAGGTTACATTTTTTTTTTCTTTTATCGGCCAACTTGTCCTCTATTTTTGGAAGCTTTCCTAATTTTGTTAATGACTCCCGTTCTTTGACTACTTATCAGTGATTGAGTATAAAAACACTCTACCTTTCACCCTCTTTGTCATTTTGGTCATTCTTGTGTTATTTTAATTAGTCATCGACTTTGTCATTGCATTGCTTGTTTTATTTTTAAGTTATCAAACTTTTGAACTGTGTTTTTCAAGTATAATATTTAGGAAGGAAATTGTAAAGTTCAAGAACAGTGCTGAAGCTGGCAGAAAAAAGTAGGGGAAAATACACAGAATTGCGTAATGGCACCAGCATGAAAATGTATAAAAGAACAGCACTGTTAAGCTGGTTGCTTTCTAAGGGGTGACGTTATAAAAGATGCTATGTTTCTGCTGAGGAATCTGCTCTCTGGCACTGTAGCATAGCACTGCCTGCCAGTTGTGAACCAGACACCTTCACATGACAAACAACTGCTTTATCTCGAAAAGCTATTGTGTAAAAAATGTCTCCTTCCACTTTGCAGGTGAAATAGCTTCTAAACTGCAATGGCATGCTTCTGTTTGGGCAACATCAGGCTATTTTTCTCCTAGTCCATAGCTACTACATACACCTACAGCATACTGTTACACAATGACATTAACGGATGACTCAACAAAATCTGAATCAATAAATACAACTGCAAGAATTAACAAAAAATACAAAAGATTTAGAAATTTCAAGCCAGTCTTCTACATTGATCACTGGTGTCACTATTAAACAGTTCATTTTACAGTTCTTAAGAGTAATTATGCAATAACCAGTCAAGTCAAATGATATTCCTTTGACATTCGTGTCCATGAAACACTGCAAAAAAAAAAACTCAACTTAATAGATAACAAATAAACAGGACACTAGATTCTGGAAAAAATAGCAATGAACGACAGGCCCTAGAATAGTAAATACCATGCAAATATTCTGTACTGTTCTCAGAGTTGCACCACCAGATATTCTTACTGTTTGTAATGTTCAAAGAGTTTTACAGAAAGGGGAATAATGGGATCAGCATAGACTAACAGTATAACAATATACTATACTTACCAACCTTCCTATACTATAAAGTATGAATCAACTTGTCCAACACACAGTACACACATGCACCCGCACTTACAGTCACATATACTAGGGACTGATTTATAGTTATAATCAAATTTTTTGATTTGAGGGGAAACTAAAATACAAGATGAAAACCCATGGATAGACTATTTCAGTACTACTTAGTAATCAGTCTACTTAGTAATCAAACCCAGGTACCTGCAGATCTTAACCAAGTGTTTAAATCGATATATCACTGAATATAGCTATTGAATTTAATTAAAACAGAATTGCTTTGTATAGTGTCAGAAAGCTAGAAGTCTACTTATTCAGTCACCAGTGCTTTCCACAAATAAGAAATAGCAGTAACAGGCTACTACTTCAGCTGAGCTTGCACCTACAGTTATACCCTGGACTGACACATATGGTATAAGATGAAGTGATCACCTCTAATTTTGGTATATTGCATGTATATTAAACTTTATGCACTTATTGTGTACTTATTTGTTGTCAGTTATCACATAAATTATTTATAAGGCCCACATTTTTGTCTGAATTAGCTTAGGCTGCCCTAATTTGGGGTGTTAATAAGAAAAGTAATGATTTACTTCATGAAGCAGAAGCACATAATAAACAAAAATAAGTGCATCAAATAATTTATTTAAAATATCAAAATGTGTGCTTCATTTTAAATGTTTAATGCGTACATATTCTTGACTTTAAATCAAATTTGTCATTTTTTACCCTCTGGTAGAAGTCCATAGAAGAATGAATTCTTAGTAATGGATCAAAAATCAAAAACAATATCACATTCATAATTACTGACCATGAAATAGTCTAAAATGATACACCACATGCTTATGTTTGAAATTTGTCATTTTTAACCTTCTGAGGCTAGCTCTTAGAGGACTAGGACCACCGGCAAGGAATCAAATATCAAAAATATTATCACATAACTATGATGCATCCTTGAAATAGCATAAATTACCCATCCCCATTTTTGTTTAAGTTTTGTGAAAAGGGGTAACTTTTATACCTTATATCATTATGAAGGGTGAAGCATGCACAACTCCAGCCAGTCCTTCTGATAATTTTTGATGAAGACTCCTATTTGTCGTATTTCTTGTACAAAAGTTGGTCCTAAAATGATGTAAAATTAGGGTTTTTCCCAAAACCAAAGGCAATTTACACTATAAATACATAAGAATACTAAACACAAAGTGTAAAAAAAAAGTTGAGGTCATCATATAAAATAAGGCAAGCAGTGGAATTCTTGAAAGATATAAAAATGTCAAAAAAGTAAACAGTCCTGAGGGGCAAGATATTTTTATTGGGCTTCACATAATAACATGTCAGTTTAATCACAGAGATTCCATTGCATAGCATTTGGGAGTTTAAAATCCAAGGCAATTACACAATCAGTTCTTCATAATGATTTGAGGAAGCAACCTGCAAATCACTGCCAGAAAACCTAAGAGTTTGAGTTGGGCTGTAGAGGAGAAGTGATTATTTAGATAGAAAGGCTAGATCTTGTAATTCTTCAAAAGTATGAAGGAGGGAAATGCAACCAATCTAAGATTAGATGTTACTGTCAGTGACGGAGAATAGGGATGCAATGGGTGGGTACTTATAAGTACTGAAGTAATCATGATAAATAAAAAGACATCCAACATTTTATATCAGGGATTCAGACTGTTACTGAAGAGAGTAGTACTGCTGTTCTAGATTTAATATACTGTATTATGAACATGAATTTAATCTGCATAACAGTCTAAATTGAAATTATAGTAGTAGATGGTCAAAGCAGAGTAAGTAAGCAAATAATGAAAAAGGGGAGACAAAAACTGTCAATAAGGAACACTTTAACACCACTAGTAGTGGAGCAGTGGAGAATACAATTTTGACTATATTAATGAAACACTATTTGTATTCTTGTTAATAAAATGAGCCAGCCAAGAGCAGAGCCAGCAATACCAAAGGACTGAAAAGGAATATATCATGTTAAATGTATGAACAGTTTAACCAAGTTCAAGGTTGTCAAGGATATTTAAATCTCCTGATTAGTAGAAAAGAGTAAGTTGTTCATCTATCAATTTATTTTCAACACCATTTAATCAAACACAGTATTGTATTGTTGTTGACTCTTAAAATGATTTTTAATTATTATGCACAGCTCAGAAAGTATACAAAAATGCAACAAAAGGTTGTTGTTGGTCATTTATTGTTGTTAACTGTAATATAAGCTCTCTTTCAGCAACTTTAGCTAGTACTGGAGAATTAAAACCAGGTTTCTTGATAATTGGTGTCTCTGTCACAGTTCTTAGGGACAGAATGAAAGGCAAAGGATATATTAATTTTATGAGAAATGGAAACTGATCCATCAGTTTTTCTTTTTTTTCAATTTGAAAGGGTTAACCTGACATGAGGGGAAACTAGATTTTACTATTATATAGCAACAGGGGAAGAATCATCTGAACAACACTCATGTGTAGTACTGCTTAATCCAACTCAGGATCACAGGAGGTGTTAAACTTGTGGGAATTAAATTTATATAAATTTAAATTGGGAAAGATTTATAAGGGAAGTGATAGATAATGGAATGCTGGGTTTGATTTGGAAAATGAGAGGAAAGGCTATTGCACTAGTCAACACTGCTATAAAAAGCAATTATGTCAGAAGATTATTTTATTTTTTTCATTCTGTAAAGGGGTTTTTAGTTTTTCAATTGAGTGATTTATAACAGAAGTGCAATAAAATACTGTAAGTGAATAATTTTAAAATAATCCCTATATTTCAGAAGACAGTTAGTGTAAGGTGACATGTGATTTACGAGGCACATTTCTTATATACATTTCAAAACATGGAGTGGTAATTATAAAACCACAGAGTTTAATGAAAAAACAAAGAGAGAGAAATAAATAGAAGGAACTCGTCCTGTCTTCATTGGTGTAAACTTTACAAATTCTGGTAAAAATAATGTTTTAGTGGAAAAGTGTAGTGGGGACTATGAGTGAGGAAACATGAAAGATCAACTGACTATTTACTGCTACAAGAAAAAAATACATTTTGTTAGGACTAAGGAAGAGAACTCTGAGGTTAATTTCACTCAGCTTAAAGTATCAAATCTAATACAAGTACATAATAATGCATTAGAAAAGTTAACATTCTGTGTAAAGTTATAATAATCAAGACATGACCAGTTCAGCTGAACAACTGCTTCTGTCTATATACTATATGTTGAGTTAACCAGGCAGGGTCGCAGTAGACCACATAGAATAGGTAAATAAACTAGTTAAAAAATAACCTAGATATTATTTTAGAGGATGTAAATCAGTACAATGACAGATGAGGTTGAGCTAAAATATTTTACAGTAACAGCATCACAAAGTTACAATAAGCAATGTTCCTATTTTTCAAGTTGGTATGATATACAATAGCTATGCAACCACCCTTTCTCCCTCAAAGGTAAAATTTTTGTAAACATTAGGTGTCATCATTTTAAGATGTAAATGTTTTAGCTCCAGAATGTTACAAAGTGACTCTAAGCAAAGGCAAAAAAAAATTCTTCTAAGTAATAATGTTGCTTTGAGGAAGTGTATTTCTTTTTATAGAGCAACAGTTAAGAAATGAATTGGCATTACTGATGACTTCATGATTTCAAGAATTACAGCTGGTCTGTTATCTAGATTGGACACAAGCAGCCACAGTTAATTCCATATCTTGAGTCTACAGTACACTCAATACAGGGAAGTTCAAAGATTTAACCAAATTGTTGCAATTAAATACATTTGTGTTGTAGCCAGGGAGTGTTAAATGCAGGAATCCACAGTCCCAATACTAGAGGGCTACAGTGGCTGAAGCTTTTTGTTAGAACCACTTTATACAGTTATTTTTAATGACCTGTCTAAAAGGAAGGCAAATGATCTAAACATAGAAATATCGATGAAGCCACATAGTAAATCCAGGGAATGCAGGGCAGTCAAAAACATGAATCCAAAATAAACATAAACCAAAACCTACATTTGTTGTAAATTCATCAGTATTGCATTACAGTTCAGCGGATTAGCCACCATGCAGACAAGCAGATGCAAATCATTTAAATGTGGTGACTGGAAAGAGCAAGACATTGAAATATAGGTTTCTGGGTTCAATGATCAAATAATGGGAAAGCAGAAGAGAAACACGGAAGCATCAAGATGATGGGAACAAATAGTCAAAGAATCCCACCAAAACAGTTAATGAAGGATTAAAAAAAATACTGCAACAGATTTTACAGTATGAACAAGTTAGAAAAAATATATGATCTGTAATTTAATATTTGCTAATAACAAACAAAAATGATCTAAAATAATAAACAATAAGATGTAGCAGTCATGGAAGCACAGTTTTCTTAAAAATATAGATATTATTTAATAATAATCGTGACACAGACAATTTATATTAACAGTTCACCCTCTTCATGGTAATTAAAACTATAAATGTCAAGTCAAGTAAATATCCAAGAAATTAAAAATTTCTAGCAACAATCATAAAATAACACATACATCTGAAAACACACAATTTAATATTAAATCCATGCTGTGACTGTTGGCTTGAAATTTAATCTATATATTTTCTGTAATCAATATTTAAGTTATTGTTTTATAGCATAAAAAATGTAAACATTTTCTTGGATGTCTAAATATTACCCACTTAAACTAGGGCTCAAATTTAATGACAGTTATTTGCAGAGTCACTGATGACCAATGTGGTTGACAGTAGGCCTTTAGGGGCCTTCAAAACTCAACTTGATGTAATTTTGGAGAATCTAGGTGTACAGAACTGGCTAAATGGTTGGGCTGCATGGCCTGTTCCCTTCAAAGCAGTTTTAATGATACCTGAACTTGTATTTCCCACCCTTACACTATGGAATGCATACTTTACAATGGTAATTTTCTTTGAGTAAAAGCTAAAGATAAACAGTCACACAATAGTCATTTACAATTTAAAAAGGTAGGCTACTTTATATGTTTGTAATCACAGTTCATTTACAATATATGGTAAACATGTAAAATTCAATAATCCCATTTAACCTATAAATGTAAACTAAACAATATTTCTGTTTATGTATGAATAGTTGTTTAGCACTGAAATGTGTTCTGACATGGTGTTGGAGGTGAACACTTTCTAAACTTGCTACGTATCGTGTGCGGCTTGATACCAAACCATCAAAGACCTTTAATCAGTTAACATGTAGATGTGCATGCACAACATCCTGTTGTGTACAGTATGCTCCGAAATGTACAGTTCAATAAAACGGCGCTGCATTATACGCTTGCAATGCGCTCCTATGTTCGGCTTACCCCGGTATTAATAAAAGTATGCACTTGAAAGGCGACGCACGATCACATATTATAGAAATTTAAAAAATGCTCAGATCAGTTTCATTATAGCGGTTCAAAGACTGCCTCACACCAGTTACGCATTAAGTTGTGTGAGTTCTATTTATTCTTCGCGTTTCATCTGCGGCTAGACGCAAGGATGACAACCTGCTGTAAATTCCATCGAATCCAAGAGCTGCCTTTAACAAGATTATTACGAGTTCGAGGGTTGCAGTTGGTCAGGCTGCGTCTTCTGTGTAAACTTTACATTCCTTCGAGCTTTGTAGAACTATCGGCGTGTGCTTCTACAAAGTGTACGATGACGAAAATGTGACTCTTGGTCCCACTGACAACGCAAAGCGCGGCGCCACCCAAACGTAGACTTGCCAGAGCTCATCTGTCCCTCTGCTTTCATAAGTCTTAAAAAAGACTCGACAAAGTCCCAGAGATCTGGAGACGTCAAATTGTACTATTTATGTTGGCATATGCTAATAGGGCTGTATTGTCTGTATCAGTACAATTTCACAACATTTCAACTAAATTAAATGCAAACTTGCCGGTCAAGGATCGAAAAAATTGGTAATGGCAGGGCTTGCGCTAAACATTAACAATATTTTCGCCAGGTTGAACTAAATCATGTGAGGCCACCTCTTCAATTGGCTATTTTTGCGGAGCCTAGCTACATATTCTTACAGCGCTATGTTATATACAAATCTACAATGTTGTAAAAGTATAAACTGATTTCCATAATTAAACTTGATGAATAATTAAAAATAAGGAAGAATTTTAGATGTTAATGGCATGCGAATTTTGCCTAACTCTGGCCCTAATTCATTGGTAAACCAGGCAGACTCATATCTATAGCACTGGTCAGTGTTATTTAACGGCCACTATAAAAGATTAAATTACGTTGTGACACTTTTATGTTCATCGTTTTGTAACAAGAATGGACTTGGCCTATACTGAAGGTGAATTTTGCCATGTTTACCATGATTTAGGTGATTCAGTAGGCTCTGAAAATGTCTTAAAATTTCAGGGGGTAACATCAATTATTTTACCACACAAGCAGCATTTTATTTGTAGCTTAAAACGTGTATGATTCACTATTATACATATCTTTAAAAATATTTTACGTGCTTCTGAAAAGGACACAATGCCCCAATTTTTCATCATATATTTAAAATGTAAAAACACAAAGTCCTTCATGTCTGGTTTATGCTGATTCATGTCAGGGTCACATGCTATAACTGCTAATCACATAAAATTTTAACAACAGTATACATCAATTTTATACGGTTATATAGTTCTGAAAATTCTGAACTTAAATGTAAGTGCATCATTTGGCACTTGGCAGGTGCGGGGAGACAAGCATTACAATTACAAATGAGTCCAGTATTTGTTTCACAGCCCAAATAGTATACTTAATGATTGCTATAACCTAAAGAATACTGGTTTAAGGCACAGTTGAATAATCTGCAAGTGGTTCAGGACACCTTCAGCTTGCTAGCTTCAACAATGCTTGCTGTGTGTGCTGTTTATTGCACTCTAATAAGTAAGAGATGACACAGCTCTTGACTGCCCCTTAAGCCCTCTACAGTATCACTGCTAGCTTCAGTTTCGATTCTTGGGAGAAGGTAAAAAATGCTTGTTTCGTTCAAGATATTTTGTTCTCTTTATGTTGTTGTTCACATTTTGATTGAAAAACTACAATTAATTTTGAAATTGAAAATCTCACATTAACAGCTCACAAAGATTTGTTGTAATCATTCTATGTGTGAGTTTTCACTTTACTAGGAAGTCAAATGACATTAAAAACTTCAACATAAGCATGATTTTTCTATTTATGATTGTAGGCCAAAAATAAAACAAGAAGTGTCTGCTGCCAGGTAATGTAATATTAGGATCACACAACAGGGAAATTACACTTAGAATACAGCCAACAAAAGTTAACTAAAAAAAACAAAAAAAAAAAACACCTTTTTTTAGAAACTTTTTTTTTTTTTTTGCTAAGAAAAAGCATTGCATGTGACACACTGTCAAAATCTAAACAAAGAAGTTAAGACACATGCTCTGTGGTGGACAAACAGAATGTTATGCAGCTGTCTTTTTAAACTCCAAAATCATCCACTAGCACAATAGAGTTTATTTTAGATTATTTGTGCAGTTCTGGAATGCAGCAGTGAACAGATGAGTCTTTAAGTTTGACTTAAATTGGACAACTGATGGAACCAAACAGACTGATGTAGTGAGACTGGTCCACAGAGAAGGAGCCATGTTACTTAAAAAAAAAACACTTGCTCAGCACACTCAAAAGTATGTGATGGTCAGGTTGGCAGAAAGAGGATGTTTTGAGTCAATCTTTTAAACAATACAATTGTAATTTCTGCTTGTCCTGATGTAGGAAAAGGCAGTGCTGTCATCGGGGAAAGGCTTCAGGGCCTTTAGCCCTTACCTATAGTCCCTGAACTCCCACAGGCTATTTATGGTTACTGGTTTGACTATGGCCACTGCCAGTGAGAAAACTCCAAAAGGGATCTCATTAGTACTAAAACATGAAGGAGGACCCCACCCATTTTGTAACCTGCTATAGATGAGTGATGTGGACCATTTAGGAACTCATTTGGAAAGAAACAAGTTAGAAAATGTAAACATCGCAATACACTCAGCAGCATTTGAGGACTTAGATAACTGATTTGAAAGGTGGCCCTTTTTATATGTTTTAGTTACACCAAAACAGTCATTTATCACATTTTAGTTTATTAAAAATTTTTGTAATAATCATATTGAAAAATAACATTGATGTCTATCACTAGCTGTAGTACAAATTTTTGGAGCCTTTCCAATAAATTACAGTGTCAGACGAATACCAAATCTTTATGATGTGTAGTGTAACCTACTCTAAATACAGAGTACATACTGTATTTGTTCACCCTATGCTTACAAAGTGACATTTACATAATTCCTTTACTTTTACATTTATTATGAAATAAGGGACATTTACATTTTTTTTACTTTTACAGTTTACTTACCTCAAGTAGCAGTAGGAGTGAGCTGGCCTTTTGGTCTTACCAGTAGGTTGTACATGTGCGGTTGTCAGATGAATTAAAAAGTAAAATATGCTAAATATGCAAGCTGAAGTGACCTCTCTACAGGTATATCTTAAATTGCAAACTAATCTCTAATTGAAGTTGCACAGAATATTTCTCTATTTTAAGATAGATGATTTCCCAAAGCTGTTAACGCTTTCAATGGTAGTCTTTGAAACTTAAAAAATTTGCACATGTTGTATTCAAGGTATCTCAATGAAAATGTAAGTATCCCAAGAAATTTTCTTTAAGAATAAGTGTGAAAATTTTCAAGAAAATCAGTTCACTGGGAGATGAGTAGATTTTTGCGGACATACAGACAGACCCATAGACATGGCGAATGCAGTAACTGCTTTATATGCACACAAAACAGCGTTTTGCTTGATTTATTGATATGACTAGACTTCCTCTTTATAATTGATTTTTATGTAACAAGTATGGCTAAGAAAAAGACATGCACAGAAAGAGTGAGAGACAGAGGGGGAGGAGAGAAAGAGAAAGAGAGAGACAGAAAGAGATCATGCAGGAAATGCAGGATGTTTAACACCAGAACACAGAACAAGTAGACTGCTAAACCTTGGTATGCTTATGTAAATGTCCCAACTTTTACAAGAGAAAGGATCACCACCCAAAACAACAAATAAGATACTAAATACAAGGACAAGTGGTGCAGTCCCTCACTTGCTGACTTGTGACTTTGAGATCTCTAATTCTTTCTACACCTGAATAACCAGCACTCCTGACTCCTGCCTTCCATGTCATCTCAACTTCACGTATACTTCAGTTCTTCCATCCAACTCCTATCATGCATCTGGCAATCCTTTTCATGCAGGCTGTTCCTCACCATCACCTTCTACCTCTGGAAAAGCCAAACATCCTGACCCTTACATTGTTACTGTTTTAATAACTTGTGCCAAGGGATGTACAGCACCTGGACAGCAATCTCTATAAAACTAGGGAACAGAAGGGATTCTCCTAAACAGTTTCCTGCCAATCAGATGGCTGGCTCCACTTTATCTGTAAGTGCTGTCTCACTGCAGCAGCACTGCAGGTATTTGGCCTCACGCCATTATTAAGTGCTTTAGTCTCCTGGCTGCTACACTATAAACACTGCAATCTTAAAACAGACTGTGCAGGAATTGTCTACCTTTAAGTCTTCCATGCAAAAGCACTTTAACAAATATACAAAAAGAGCTGTCACTAGCAAGTTGAAACATTTAGGCCAGAATGTCTTATTTAAAGCATAAACATATATAATGGACATAATTTTGAAATGTCTAATATCCATGAAAATGAAGAAAGCGAACAAAGTTTAGGGTTATGTTTATTTACATTCAGAAACATCACAGACGTGAATCAGTTCTTCTCACACAAACGTGGCAAATCAACCCAAATGAGAACAGAGTATTGTTTTCAAAATTGTATAAAATACATTTCAATAATTATTTAATTAATTAACTTTTAATGCTTATTTTAAAGTACATTTAAAATGCTTTTGTCTGGAAAGTGTCTGAAAATGTTGCAAATGCTTTGATTTCAATCACCATAATTTAAGACATTTTCAAAGCAAACAACATACCCTGTGTTGTGACATCAACTTTACCTGTAATTTAGAACAGAAATAAACCTTGTCACCAAACTATGAAAATTAAAGAGCCTCAATATAATTTCTAATCCTTTAGAATGCCCGCTAAATATAGTCCAAAGCTGCAGATATAGGAGTGTGGCAAGTTTGCCAGTAAATACAAATAATATATTCTCATTGGGCTGACCAAAGCTCACCTGTAATTTATCACAGGATCCCTCCTGTCCAAAATCTGTGAACATAAAAGTAGCTCAATCTAGCTCACCCTTTCAGAGTGACTGTTTAATACCGCATTTCCACTCATTCTGTGGGTATGGGAGTCTGAGAAGTTTGAGAGTAAAGTTGAAGAGCACATCTACATTAGGCCAAAGGCAATTCACATACAGTTCAACAGAGGTGTGCCTGTTTTTGCAAAGCCTGTGAAAATGAAAGTGGCTTGATATGATGTATCCCAATGACAGATAAATACCATAGTTTGTCCTGAGCTGTGCTACACATGTGGGTTTATGCTACTTTTGCCACTAAATTTAAGTAGTGCACCAAAATTGGGCTGGGCACATATAATCTGCAATTTAATATTTGAACATCTCCTTTTACAAATCTGTTAAAAAAAGTAGCCAAACCATTTACAGTACAGATTATACAGTATAACCTTAGCTGTAAAAAGGAAGGGTTGGGGAGGCTGTTGGAGGAAGGAAGTACAAGTCTGGTTCGTGTACCAGTCTATTTCTTTTCTGAATTATTGATGAAGGTTTACCACACAAATCAATGTATACTTTTAAAATATTGTATCTTAATGTTAAAACTATGCAGTGCAAATAAAAATCTGGCAGTAATCAAAAGCTTTATGCTCAGTGTGGAAATAGATGGTTTTGATCCCAGTGGACTCTGGCTTCATCTCATAGTCCAGATACGTAGATAAACTGAAAGAAAAATCCTATTTGAGTAACTTTTTGAGTGAGAATATTTGGAAGGAAAGTTGGGTATTGTCCTATAAGTGATATTGCACAATATTATAAAAATGCTATAGAAAATACTATGCATTGATTTTTCATTTTAAATGGTCTGTTTTAGATAATAGTAGGAATTTTGTACTAATGAAGACAAACAGCACCTTTTCATGAATGTAATATTACAAAACTAGGTCTGAATAATTCTTTTTAATCATGATTCCATAAAACATACATGGATAACTCCAAACTAGCTATGCCACCCAGAAAGTCCCCCCAGTGGCTTTAGCTTATAAATTGTTTTTATCCTCAGTATGCCTCTTCTCAAAATAGCATTATTGTAGAAGCTTTACCTTAAAACCAAGAATAATTTTCCTGAACAAAGATGGCATTAACTTAATCTACGCACTACAATCATTATCCTATGCACAAACACACATAAAGGGTATCGTCACCATTAGGCATTCTATCAATTTTGTATTAATTTCTGACTCGTAAATTGGGTGGAAACATCATTTAAGTGCAAAGCTCATATTTAAGTAAAATATTTTTGGCATTTTTGCTGGTTGTGCACAAACAACCCTTAGTTATTATTATATAGAAAACACTTCTGTGGCATTTGAACCACTCTGTATAAAATGCAGCTTAATACATTAACATCGCTTTTATTGCATGAAGTTTTTTTTTCATTGCAATATAACTGCCACCAAAATGATCTACTTTATCTACCATATTACAGAGAAACTTCTATTAAACACCCTCATCATAATAATGCCTACAAAACAGCTCAGCAGTAAAATCGATGAAATAAGATACAGAAGAAAAATTCTATGCTAAAAATAACATATAATGAATCGCTCTCCAAATAATACAGGTACAGTAGTTGGACAAACAAAAAAAAACACATGAAAAATTAGTTTACCTTTGAAATAGCTAAATCACAGTTAAAAGTGTAGCTGCAAATGAGGTTGATTGCTACATGTGTCAGCTATAAAACAGGTCTCACAATTAGAAATATGATATTTGAGTTTTTGAGGCAATTACAGAGTTGCAAAGAGGCCAAGTAGTCAGTACCTGAATTTCAGGTGTATTGGTCACAAAAATGGCAACATTATTTCACACATCAAGGGAAGAGTCTCAGAAATAATGACAACTTATACTAAACTGTATCATCAAAGAGAAACTGGTGAAGTCAGAGCACACCAACAGGCACAGCTGAATGCTTCACAAGATAGTTCCTAAATGCCAAAAAAATTACAGCCTCAAAAATGACCATATAAATGAATCTGGACTCCTATGATCCAGTCTCAACAAAAAACTTCATGTTGTGAGCTTCACAGAGATGGAGTTTTTTTTCAAAAGTCTTTTATTTGGAAGCCAGTTGTATCCAAGTCCAAAGCACAAATACACATAAGTTGATGTAAAGTGCTTGACATCTGGACCCTGACCAATCTAATGGTCTGATGAGATATCTTTCACGCTGCTTCCCCTGTACAATACAGATTTATGTTCACAGAAAGCCAAAGGATCACATCACTCCAAAACATCTGTTTTCAGGACATTTTAAAGGATAATTCCCTGCACGGCGGAAACACTATTACCTCATAATGTTAGCCCATTTCAGGTTGACAATGCCGCCATGCTTCCTGCAAAAATAATTCAAGAGTGATTTCATAAACACTACGATGAAAACAAATGGTTTCTCTTTCATCCCTAATCATCAGATGTAAATATCACTGCACCTTTATTGGGAGATTTCTTTGTCAAAGAAATGAAGACTTTCCTTCATGAAGCATGGTCCAACATCTCCTGGCTAGTTCAGTGTCTACATGATGACAACAATCCTGATCCTGATGAATCCTGATGAAAATATCCTGAAGGAAAAGCACATAATTGCTATTTATTAGGTCCTTAAAATGAATATTAATATAATTTTAGGTGATTCTGTAATATTTTCAACTTTAAACATTCTTTCCCAAGTTGTGTTTGAAATGGATTAATATCATTTCAAATAATATACCATAAAGACTTCCCTAAAATCAAATGTTTTAAAATATATACAGGGTTATAGTCAATCATTGAGAGCACTACCAAGCTTGTTTTGTTTTTGTCTATAAATCAAACTCTACTTGACTTATTTTTTCCATGGTATCAGATGTCTTAGCTATCTTTGTAGATCTCCATCCTTATATTGCCATGCTTCAGGTTATCCTGAATGGTATATTATTCCTCAATTATAACTCCAAAGTTGTCTTTGTTACATTGCAAGATCAAAACATAATCTTTGCTCATAGTGGCATTGCTAGCTTGCTGAAGGCCCTTGTGCAGCCCCCTGAGGTGGGCCCCTCCTGTCTAGCATAACTCTTAGCAATTTATTCGCAACTACATCCTAGGGGACAGCTGGGCAGTGGGTTCCGCAACTGCATCACTATCAGATCAAACACTGGTGACAAAGAAACCAGCTCTCTAATTGAAATTTGTAATAACTTTTTAAATTCCTTTATTACAGAGCTGTAAGTTAGCAAAAATAAATTGTGAGAATGGAATGGAGAAGGAGTAGGTAGTATATACAGTACATCTATGTAAAATGTGAACATGTTAATTTTCCAAGACAACTTTGTGAAAGAAGATGATTAAAATATAATGTAAGCTAGAAAGTAGAAACTGTTCGGTGCTATAAAAGTAAGCAATTTCAATTTGTAAAAAATTAAAATGACAACACTGGCTGACAGGATACGACAAAACAATCGACCTGTTTTACACTAGTTCTGAGAAAATGAACATAATAAAGTGGTCACACTCACAAATCCTCACAGTAGTGACACTAATGCACAGTAAGCCATACTAAGGTACACAATAAAACAGATTACAGACAGGATGGATTGAAAACATGCACAAAATGACAACAACTGTGCAGAAGACACGCGTGAAATGTCGATGTTGTAGTGTTCAATGAGAAGATCGGCAGCAGTATACAATTCGTCGTCAGCCATCGAGGTCAGAGTTGATGGTAACATTGAACATTGAAGCCAATGCATTGAGACTGTGAAACCGCTGTTTTAGTTATTAACATTTTTATTAAAGAAGTAAAAGCTCAATTAGCAAGAATCAGTTCATCAATAAAAGTTAATCAATAAATTAACTGTTTTAAATTTTAGACTTTTCCCTTTTGCCTTTTGTTGTGTGTAAATGAAGTAAGGAGATGGATGTGAATGCTGAAAGAGAAAAAGCTGAGAAAAAATAGCTGAGCTGTGTACTCTCAACAGATGAATGCAAAATTAATACATTCATCAATATACAATACATATTTTATACAGAAAGGAACCTACAAAGTAAAAAGCCTGTAATGTCATATTATATACAAACTGTACTGCTTGAGAAATCAAATGACCATCTTGAAACACCCTACCAAAGACATAAAACCTGTTCTAAGTTAACTTGTAAAACTGAAAAGTTTGTTTTTTTCTATTACTCTCTGATAAAAAAAACACTGATAAATCTCTCTGAAGGTCAGATCCTGCAGGATGGGTTAAGTACAGCACTTTGAAACTGAAGGCCTAGCCTTTAAAGCCTGAACACTCATTCATATTCTCAATTTTTTATCTCAAGAAGGACAGAGGCTCTTTGGTAGAGATTGGCTTACTAGAACCATTTGGTTAACACTCCTTATAACAAGTTGGATATTTTTAAATTAGGCATTCAAATTTATATACTTGTCACTAATATACTTGAAAACATATTTACTGTATGAATAGAATAGCAAATACCTTCTGAACTGTACATTAACTTTATATCTCAGCTACTTAGACTTAGCTCTGAGTCACCATGAAAGTAAACAGGGCTACTCAAGCTTTTATTGTGTTTTATCAGAAAACACAAAAATCTATGAAGTAATGGGGTGTTAATGTTTCAACAGATAATAATCCAAACATTCTCCCTATGTATGTTGTTTTAAATATTTTAATATCTTAGGGGATCATTTTTATTTTTTGCAACTTATTTTGCCATTTAAAAAGTTAAGGTTTCTTTCCAAAAAACTTAGCTGTGCTATTATTTTTAATTCTTACCTTCAACTGTTTGCAGTTCTTTAGTGTTTTATCCAGTTAAATAACTGCTATGCAAATAACTACTCTATAATTAAGCTCACGATAAACTATCTGATTTCACAAAAATGTTTGGTAGATGAGACAACAATGATCAAAAAAGTTCAATCTAAAAAAACAGCCATGAATCACTAACAGAAAACCTTGGTGTGGTATTCTCTCTTAGATCACTATAAATCAATAATACCTAAATGGATAGAACAGCAAAATACAATTTCACTTGTAAGCATTTTCAAATGTATTTTACTAGATCACATAGCTTAATTAATTATTACTTACAGAGCTAAAGGGAAAACACAGCAATACTGTATGACCAGATATTTTTCATATTACTTTGTTTGTTGATGCTATTCAAATGACTGCAAATAACTGTACAAGTTTAACTGTAGTGTTTTTTTTTCTTTGAATGGTGAAAAGTCTGGTAAGTGTGCAGACAAAAATACATTACTTACAATCCAGTAGAAACTGGCATCAGAGGTATTCCTCTAGTATTGTAATGTTGGGCTGGTTTCCATGTTAGCAATATTTGTGTTAGCATGTGTCTATTGTTCTCTGCATTGCTGTACTGCTGAAGTATGCTGCCATGGGCCTCCAAATAGCAACACAGTTGGAGCTGTCCATATTAGAATGGGGAGACTGCTTTGCAGATGTGCTATTGTTTGTACAACGACAGCAATGGCATTGGAATCTCTCTTAAATTAGCAGATAAAGCCTAGTTATCCTCTACTATTTGCCTTCTTTTGCATGAGGTTTGATGAAAACGGTATACTACCATTGTTTAAAATTCTCATTATGTTTCATTGAATGAAATATCAAAAGTGACTGGTGCCAAACATACTAGACTCTGCTCTCCTTACAATACATAATATATACTCAAAAATTCAAAAGGTGCTATGCAGCATTTATATAATTGTTATGAAAATGTTGGGTTTGAAAAAAGTAAGGCTATTTTGAAAAATAACAATGTTCAAAACATCAGCCATATAGTGTGTGTAACAATCTAGAGTGTATACTATACAAAAACAGTTATGTGGATCTATTACTGTGAATCTATTCATAATACCTGTGGCAAGGTATTAAAGAATTTGATGTCACACTTGAACTGTCTCATGCAACTGTTGAGATGACACTTTTGATGTTATTTTAGGAATAAGAACACAAGACAGAAATATGAATGCATTTCAGAATTCTATTCTGTAATTTGAGTAGTGAAGAATTATAGTTGTCTTATCCTACAATAAATTATAAACATATCGGTTACTTAGAAAGTACAGTTAACCTCTGTCAAAATTTTGGGTCAAATTAAATATTTACTGAATAAATTTTAGGCTTGTGATAACATTATTTCTCATCGTTGGTCTTCACAAAGAACATGATAATCTCATGATAGACTCTAAATACCCTTCATTAATAGGTGTCAGCCTCTTTAGTGATTTATTCCAAATTGTGCACGTTTGATGCATCTTTGTCATTTATTTTCTTTTGTTGTCTTTGCTGGCAATCTCCTACTATTTCCATTGATCCAAGTTTTGATGTTCATTGTTTGTGTTCTCTTTTTGTTTGTTTTAACTTGTTCCTCTTTCAGTTGTTTTTAAAACGGTGTTATTTTAACAGTCATGTAGGAGCTAGTTAAAATAGGCAGGTATACAAAGTCAAAGACTTAAGTAAAGTCTTCCAAGCTTTGCATAGTTCTACCATTTAGCATTTCTTTTTTCATATTAGAGGTAGGGCTTTTCAGAGCTTTTTCTGTTACATATTACCTTCTACATTTTGTCTACCAGTCACTGCTTAAGAACGTGGTGATTTCACGTTATAAAATCATAAATAAAATATATTTTATTTAAAACTTACTAATGGAGAAATACCATGTACCTCAAAAACGTATTGTTCATAACAGCCATAAAACTGATACACAGCTAAAGTATGATTCAGCCTCTAAACCACTGTCTTCAACTTACTCTTTGGAATTAACCTTAACATATCTTCACAGGTCTTTTAATGAACCTTCATGTCTTATGCCAGCCAATGCACTCCTTTATGAGTGCACTAGACTGAAAACCCAGAATCATGTCATCCATCAACTGCAACTTAGACTCTGGCACCTAATACAATTCAGACATATTTAGTTTTATAGACTGAATGAAACAGAATAAAATGAGATAATTACCACAGAGAACGGACACTTCTTCTTCTTTTGGCTGCTCCCATTAGGGGTTGCCACAGCAGATCATCAACACAGAGAAAGGATACTATTTGTTTTGTAAATTAAATATAGTAGATTAATGCAGGGTTAGAAAAGTTTAAAGAAATATGTAAGGGGAAAGTAAACATGATACTATAATAAAGGAAGAGGGCTAGAGAATACGCAGGAACAAAGAAGGATTAACTTTGGTCATTTAGAGAGCAAATTAATTATCTAATAAGAGAGTTTTTTGGGATAATCATAATAATAATACTGTACATTTTATTTATATAGCACCTTTCTCATGCTCAAGGCAGTTACAGAATATAAGAAAGAACTGAAAAAGAGGTAAACTGAGAGAAGGGGAATAAAGTCAAGTAGAGCTAAAAGCCTTCCTGAACAGATGAGTTTTGAGTTGTTTTTTAAAACAACGTTTTAAAAGGGATTTGAAAAATCACCCACAAGAAGAAGATAGGAAAGCACACAACACTGTACACATGAAAACTGACACTGGCCGCCTGCTTATTGTGGAAGAAGACTAACAACAGTCAGATATAGCTGAAACAGAACTACTGATGAATACATTTGTACTGAAGAAGTTACAGGACACTTATTTTAACAATACAATAAATATAGTAAAGACTATACTACATGTTAAAAGTTTAAATAGTGTAGATGGCCAAATATTAAGGAGTGATGATTACTACTGTATATATTTCTGAAATTCAAAGTTATTGATGATGGTATTATATATGCACAGTATACATGAATAGTTCATGTGGTATACTTGACTCATTACAAGTCAACCTAATTTCTATCTGAACAGAGAGGTAGAGTGTCACCACATTGTCAAAACATTTGTGTGCTTACAAGGAGGCAGATGCAGGATGGTAGTTACATTTACTGTGTTTGTTGATGTGCAACTTTAACTATATTGTCAATGGCAATTTTGTATTATCATTTTCAAAAAAGTGTAATCAAATGATCAATCATACTCATTCTTATTATGATACTCTGTGGGTTAGGGTCAGATGACATTTCTTAAATCAGCACATTCATTTGCAGACTCTGGTTTGGGTGCAGGTTATTGTCGTTGGTATAGGTTTAAATTGTGTGAAAAAAGACACTTGCAGCACTATACATTGCTCAATGAACTTCCCTGCATCAAGCCAGGAAACTAAAGGAAAAATATGATAAATCTGTGTTTAGCATGGAAACATGTTGAAAGGGCTATTGATTTATGTTCATGACACTGTACTGAATAGATGGGTTAGAAATGGCTAAGTTAAATTTTATTTATCTCAAATGTTGACTGCTGCCACACCTTTAAATGTGTGGCCAATCAGCAAGGTTAGTACTAAAATGTGTCATCTTTGAATCTCACTGCTTTATTAACATGGACAATTCAATTGCATTCATCAACATTTTGGACTAATATACTCTATAGTGTATGTATCAGCAGGGATTTTAAGTATAAATATATAGTATATAAATATAAATATAAATCTTGGACCTACACGCTAGGTGTGGAGTATTCACATTCTCTTTGTGTCCATGAATTTTCTCCTGGTGTTCAAGTTTCTTCTCACATCCTATAAACATGCAAATGAAGTGGATTAGCAACTCTAAATTAATCAAGTGTGAGTGTGAGAATAATTGTACCTTAAGAAGAACTTGTGCCTTGCCCAGGCTTGATCACCTTGTATGATAAGTACTAACCCCACAATCCTGTATATGAGTAAGTAGGTTTCAAATGTTAATTATTACATGGTAATATTTAAGTTAAATTTTACAATAATGAATGAACAAACCACCTTGTCTTAATCACCACTTTATGGTTTTCATTATGACTAGGTGGTAATATCACTTACACTTTTATTCTTATCTAAATTTCTGTACTAGTTTGTGCTGGTGAGGGTCATGTTTGCAATATGCAAACCAAACTTTTTTCTTAACAAAAGTTTTTATTTCCAAAGTATTTCCATGTACGCTCGGGCAAGAACAAAAATTATTATCAATGCAGTGCACCCTTTGGACTGCTCTAGGTCCTACTAGGTAATGTATACAATGTCTCAGAAGAGAGAGATGCCAATCTACCTCAATTTATACCAAAGCAATGGCACGTCTTCTCACACATTTTTCAGAACTGTCAGGCTCCTGACTCATTCTTGGATAGTGATCACCTAGTCTTACAGAGAAATTAAATTACTACTGTATTTACTTGCAATCTTGTTCTTCTTGTCCATCCCTATAGCTTATGATTGTTAGTAAGATCAGTAACCTTAACATTCATTTAGAGTTCATCTAGACATACATTTCAAATACCCAGAGACACTATGGTTTGTAGAAATCTACCCTGTATCCCACTGTTTTAAGATTATGTGTATTATGTACATAGATATTGTATCCTAAGTACAACACTGGGGTGCAAAATACTTAAGTACTTTCTACGTCAATCAGTAAATTTAATGTGCTTTTTCTAGAGAAAGATATGACAACATGATTTACAATGTCGGACAAAATCAGCTTATGCTCTGCATTTTAAAATGTACAATTGCCTGGTTTGTGTTTAAAAATTGAATGTTCAACCCTGCAAATTTCTTTTGCAGCTGTGTTTGTATATATTAATCTCTGATGCATAGTTCCTGTAAAATGTTGAGCACACCCAAATTACTTCAAAACATAAAATTTGTATTTTTAATTTTCATTCTTATATATGCAATATGATACACTATTTTAAATAATTGTATGAATATGGACTTTTTGATATATTTAGTTACTTGTTATGAAAATTCCATAACTTTCCAAGGGGTAACTTTGCAAAACATAAAAAGGTGTTATCTTTCTGCTGAACTTTAATCAAGTCTTGCATTACTTATGTCTTAATAAAGGAGCGTGTATGTTATAACCTGTTTCATATCATCAGCAACAACACTACAGTCATCTGTTACACAGGGTGTTTCTTCCTCATCCTCAGGAAACTCATAGTGTTTTTAACTACAAAAACTCAAAATGGCTATGTCAGGGTCACATTTAAACAATGCAAACATTTTTTTAAAAATCTCAATATAGATTTGGACTTTTCCACATAAATTCATATTAGGATGTAATGCCTGCTGTCATTGTGGACACTGTATTGCACAAAATAATCTATTTTTCTAAAATATATTATACTTATTCAGTTCCTGTCTAATTATTTTCTCATTTAAACTGGACACATTAGTCAGTAACAAAAGGTACTTGATTCGTTTGGGAGAATGAGTATCTTATAGAAGTGTAAATGTAAACATTCTACTTCGACTCTACCATTTTTTCATATACTATTAGTATGAACGGCCTTCGGTTTTTTGTATCCATCTTGTGCTATAAAAGGCCAGACCTCCAAAACTTATGCTCATATGAGGAATAGTAAAGATAAAAGTCACCTTCGATGTTGCAGCCAAAGCGCGGGCGACAGATGACATTTGAGGGGTTCATGCAGGCACTGCACGAAACACGCATGTCAGCCAATAGACACAATCCTTCCTCTGCAACAAAAGGTTGCAACAGTGGGAGGATCCCTCTCTGGTTGGATACAGGCATATTTGAATGCATGGCATCCCTCACATATAAGGAAGTTGAAGAAAACCTGGCACATCGCATCCTCTCAATCTGGCGCAAAGCCTGTCTCTGATTTGTGTTCAAGGTGACACAAGCAGTTAAAAACAGAAATGACACCTATAACAGACAGCTGATAGTGATGGAAGTACAGACATGAGAGCTGAACAGGCCAATAACATTTTTTTAAGTTTCTCTGACTTTTTATTGGCAACAAGATCAAAATGAAAAAGAAAAATGTATTATTTTTGCAGTTTCTTTTACTAATTGGTCCTGAAGTGCAGCCCTGACTAAAAAAAAAGGAAGATGCACTCCACTAACATAGCCCAGTCCGGGAATGTTCTTAGTCTCAAAAGTTCTTCTCAATTTTGTTCTAAAAAATTTTCTGTAACATTTATTATGACATTGTAATTGTTTCTAATATTTTTAATTCATTTGCATTTTTGCTATTCATTATCAGTATATTGAAAAACAATAAAAATTGAAGAACATGGGTTTGATGCATTATTATATATAAATAAATGACATAGGTTTTACAGTAATTTTGCCATTTGTAATAATTTCAATACATAATTTGAAAAAAATTAACTTAACCTGCTTTATTTATGAATCGTCATTTGAATGAGAAATCTTGTACTTATCTTAATAAACAAATTAAAAATTTTCTATGTCTGCATACTATATAGGCCCTAAGATTGATTTCTGCATTGTTTTTGATGTTCTTCTGCTTTGGTGTGGATATTGTGAGAAGTTACAATTTATCCATGATAGTCATAATGTATAAAGTAAAAGTTTTGATTCATTAATTTTTTTCCCAATTATTAACATCATAAAGTGATTTACTTTATTATTTTTTACTGCTGGTACACCTCTGTTTAAGTGTAGAGAAATTTTATTAGTTTACTTTAACAATTCAGTAAGTTTTAAATCCAAAGCAGGAAAATACTGCATTATTATTTATTAATTACTATTCTGTATCATTGTATGCTAGGAAGCTTAATTTCGTTACTTTCAGGAGTAATTCATTTTAACATGTATTTATAACTTTCATTATACACAAAGCAAACACATTTTACACAATAATTAAACATTAACAAAGTTATGTTTTATATTTTTGAGTGATGGTAATTGGATTGATCAATTTATTTTAAAAGATACACTACATGCACATCTCATTGTAAAAGGTAATTTAAAAATCATATCATGAAAGGGATTTTAGATTAATAATTGTAATTTTCTGAAGATTTATTTCCAGCTCCACTGATCTTACATGCTGTGGTCTCATTCTAGTACAAATCCATATAATGAATGATACTGTAGATTGTCATTCTGTGTGAAATTTAAAATAAGCAACTCCCTCCTCACTTTCAGTAATAAGGCATGTTGGCATTTAGCATTTGATAATCTAAAACAACTGTACTCTTAATAGTGATTTCAATTCCAGTTCCAGGAATGTCTGCAAGTGTTGATACTTACGGTAGCTGTTTTACACAAAGACGCTTAATCTAATGCTCTAGACCTGGAGAATGCCTATACTGAAAAATTCTCATAGGTTACTCAAGATCACAGTTTTAAAAGATTGTGATCATTTATAATCTAGAATGATCTATTAATAATTACTTAAAAAATACATACTATTTATTTGTAAAGAAAACATCATTCCATGCAATCATGTCAAACTTAACAAACCATATTATACATACACATATATAAATATATATATATATATACACATCTATATACATATACATATATACATATATACACAAATATATATATATAAGGCACTTAAGCATTGAATACAACGTGGGGAAAAGAATCATAGATATGGAGGTGTTGGAACAGAGGACAAGCGGAGAAGAGGACAACCAAGGAGAAAGAGGATAGACCATGTGATGTGGGAACTAAGGGAGAAAGAGATATCAGGCAAAGAAGTATATAACAGATTAGAATGGAGGAGGGTGATCCATATAGTGACCCCACATGAAATGGTGAAAAACTTTAAAAGAAGGCAACTGTCATTGTCATTGTTTGCATTAGATATATTATATATCAAGTACTTTAGTCTAACTGAAACCTGTTTATGTGAACAGAACAGTACCTGTCCTGAAGAACACAATTCAGTGTTCATTAAACTACTTTAAGGTAGTTTGTTATGGAGTGAGCTATGGAGCTGAACATATTTTCACAGTGATACAGACTGAAAAGAAGAGGAATCTCAATATTCTTGTGGATAGCACTACAAAAATTAGTAATTAGAAGACAAAAAGTGTGCTACTACAGACATTACAAATGAAAATGTTACTATGGGCATTGGGAATTAATAATGTTATTTATGGATTAAACTGACAGACAAGAAATGTGATAACAGAAAATGTGCACTTTAATAAAACATTATACATTTAAAAAGAGTTATCTTAAAAAAAAAACAATTTCTGACAAAATTCTAACATGCATCTAGCAACAAGTGAGGGTCCAAATCAGAATCTAACATGGGGAAATAATCACTTTGAGCATTCTGTATTATATCTTGCAGTTGAACTACTTCACCTTTTAAATCTTCTTACTCCTATCATTATCTGCAGCAGCCATGGTCTTACTCTTTCCTTATTTCTGGTCACTCACACTAGCACCAATGAAGCACGTGGTAAGCATTTACACGCCATATCCAGCAGCTCATCTTTCTCACAAATCTACTTTCCATAAATGCCATCCAATAATCAGCTCAAAGACCTTTGTCTAGTGGCGCCGTGTCATTCTTATTTTATGACTGCTGTTTTTTATAGATTAATCTGTTGTTAGAAAGCCACTTGCCACTGCCATCCATTAGAATTAGTGTTTACAAATGCCCAGATTTTTATTACTTGATGTTAACAAGCCAGATATCTGAATTGTCTTTTACAAACTGAATATTAACAGTGTATAGTTATTTTGTAACTAGAACTTATAGAAAGCTGTACTCTTTAGTTAACACTTGTATCAGGGTAGTTTTACTTCTGTGTGGTTGCAGCTGGGGCTAGCAGGAGGGTGATACCTCTTTAACAATGGACTTCTCGCCAACAGTCGGCCTGTCTCTGAAAGGAATGTTGGCAATTAGCAGCAGAGTTTTATTCTTGTCTATTTTGGGACACTGAAATCCACACACAAGGTCATTTATCTTCTCTTTTGTTTTAGACAAGGTCAGTAATCTTTAAAAAAAAGGGGACTCCAAAGGACTAGGCAACAGAATGGCTTAGGTAAGTAAATACATATTCTAATAAATATGCAAAAAGGTAGTATCAGAACAATTTTCATTTTTTTACAGCCTACTTTAATGTCCAAACAATTATAAAGTCAACACCCTTCTATTTAGCAAAGTGAAGAAAATTATCTGATGGCTTCTAGATTGTACCTTTTGGTACTTTGCTAAAATAATTTCTGTTTTTTCCTTACCTTGTATTACTTTTCAATATTACATTTGGCAAACCATAAGTTTAGATTGACATTTAAAAGCAATACAAAGTGTTCATATATTACATGCTGCTATTCGTTTCTTTTGCTGACTAATAATAAATACAACATCCATGCTTTTCATTTTTTAACGCAGTAGCAAGGTGCGCATATAAAAGACACCTTCTTGCATTTGATCAGTTTTTATAGATAGATTTAGTCTATTTAGGGAACCATCTGAAGTCATGATATTGTTAATGGTATGATCGATTTTAATGTTATATGCACCTATTTTAGAATTAAATATTTCATTATCCACTATAATAAACAACATTTGTATCAATTGTTTCCACTGGATGTTGTTACATCACACTTTCAAAAATATTACTTCCTTTTTTTGCATGTAAATTGGTTCCTTTTTCATTTTTTGTTTTATTTGATTTTATACTGCAAAAAATAAATGGATATCAATAAGATTTATTGTTTATTCTTTATGGAGCCAAGTCATTTTTTATTTTAGAACAGTCAAAAATGTATAGGTGATGTGACTTGTGGTGGTTATCAGGTTTTGACTTGATAATGTATACAAGTCACTCCCTAATAATATTACCTGGTCTCAAGTTACAGTATATCGATAAAGTAAATGTTGATTTACACATAATATCCTTACCTTCATAGCACACCACCAAAGCATTTAGGTTACAATTTAAACAGTTGTATCTTTCTTTTTGCTCAAAGAATACTTTCTTTGTAACAGTATAGTGTAGCTTTTGACTTTTTTGTTCTAAAAAACCAAGTGCCTCAATGCCCACTCTGGATATGGTCCTTGCAAAAATGCATGTAGAAAATATGAAAATACTTAGGCATCAATTGTCTTGTAATACAAGGATTTATTGAGAAATACATTCATCTATATTTAGTAGCATTTTTCTGAAAATTTAGTTTATTAGGTATGACACCAATCACTATTAAAATTGGTGATACAAAAATAACTTAAGTTTGCTAGAGAGTGGGGAGGGTGCTAGGGTGGGAGGTAAAAATGCTGCTTGCCTTTTGTGTAATTCTAGGCACAGACACAGCACCAATGAGCAAAGGAGGACATGACACACTGGCATTTCTGACATATCTCCCCTCACCCTGACCTTGAGAGACACAATAAAAGCAAACGAGTTGCCCTAATGAACCAGTCTACACTTTGTTCAAGGTTGGTATTACCCTGTCTGCATGTGTGTACCTCCTACTAACAAAGCTTCATTTTTTTCTTTATTTGGGACGCTGGCTGATTCATTTAACATGTGTATACATTTTTTATATCAACATTTCTATTTTATATGTAAATTTGCTGTCAACTGTTATTTTTGTGCAGAACCTTGCACAAAAACAGTTTTTTTTATTAATTTCAAAATTTAAAGTGAAAGAAGTAAAATGAACAGATTTGCATTCATTATTATTTTGCTTTGTTGTTATACCAATGCCTTAGTTTTTAGTGAGTTAATATTTAATAATATTACTTTATTTTTCAATACTTGCTATATTGTTATTTTTTCCACAAAAGAAAATCCACGGTTTTTGTTTTTTTTAAATTTTCAAATGTTAGTCTAATTCGTTTGTAAAGATGAAGAAATAAAACCAAATGAAAAAACATACATTTTGAAATTCTGCAAACGTTTTTAAATCCAAACTTTCTTCCATAAGGTTGAACAAGAAAGTATACTACTTGAAATATGCTTAAGGATCAAGCCAACTATTTGTTACGAAATAAACTTGTGAACAGATGTACACTGCTGAAGGCTTTGATTGTAAAGGGAAAATGGATAAAAATGGTCAAAAATGATCCTGAAGGTTAAGCAAATGTACGGGTTTAACAAAGGTTTTTTTTATTTTCGTCTTGCACACACTTACCATTGGTGTGGACGTGTATTAAATTTAATTTAGGTATTAGATATGCACTTCAAGATGGAAAAGAAATATGTTGAACTGTATGTATGGATTCTAAACTGAAAAATATATTATGAAACACTATGGTGTGTTAACTGGTACTTGAAAAACCAAAACTGTTTCCTTCTGGCGTATTAGACGAGGATGCTGATTGCTCTGGCAGGCATTCACTGTCAGTGAGTTAAATACAAAATTACATAATTCAGACGTTTTTTGTCTACCTTTAACCTCTTTGCAGATTCGGTGCTTACTTACTCTGCAAACAAATAACTTGAAAAATATGCAATAGATAACAGTAAATGATCAGTAACTACACATGGTCATTACGTATGCAGAAAACTCAGAAAAACAAAATTTTATGACGCCTTTTGAATCCATAAAACGGACTACGAAATGGACAAAACCTTACCGATTCAATCTAACAGTTTTTAAGACTAACATCGTCACTACATCACTACCGTTCCTCTACCTTTTCTTTTATTCAAGCACAATCGCATTTGCATACCTTTTTTCGCATCACTTAATTCTCCGAGGGCATGCGGTTGAACAAAGTTTAGCGCTTCGTGAATGTTTCCTCTTCTTGACTGACCTGTTTAGGATTGTAACATTAAAATGTCTGCTAAATCACACGAAGTGTTATCTTTGTGTCTACAGTGCCTTTATTGCAGCCTATAGCTATTGTGTCCGGTTAACGACGCTAGGCTGCAGTGCCAACGTGGTAGAGATGACAGGTGGGCACTAAATAGCCGAGCGGACGCCCCGCACGTGGCGCCTCTTCGTACAGAATGCGCGGCTTTTAATAGCACAGTGACAGTACCACTCGCTCGGCCTGCTCCGTTCGACGCTCACCCTACACAAACCCTTCCTCTAAATTGTTCCTCCTAAATGTGCATTTTTTCTATTACTGGTCATGTTGTTGTCACTTTCTTTTGTATTATCACAGAGCCTAACGGTCTGCCATCTTGAGCCCAGTCTGCGCGAGCCCTCCCAGATCACTCGCCATGTCGATGTTGGATATGTCCGAGTTTGGGGAGGCTGCCTCATACCTGAGGAAGAGCGACAAGGAGCTGCTCGTTCTTCAGACTCTTCCATTCGACGGTACGTTACACTGGCGTAACCCTGCCACAGGCTGTTGACTTTTCCTTACTCATTTAGAAAGAGAATTTGCATGGTCCATGTGAGGATGAATCGAATAAATACGTGGACTTTGGTTAATCAGCACGTAGAACCTAAATGGGTTACAAATGGGTGACGTTGTCTGCACGCCTAAGGGTGTTAACACACGCATGCTTCACGGACAGTGTCAGTAACAGCTTTCAAAACTAACAACCTTTCTTTCTTTCTTTCTTTCTTTCTTTCTTTCTTTCTTTCTTTCTTTCTTTTACTACACATGGTTGCTTGATAGCCACAGTATAACAGGTGTAACAGTACAGGCATGTATAAGATATTGATAATTTTTAGAGACATAGTCTGAGGGATTGCACAAGTAATTATTTCATTGCACCAGGTGCAGGTGACACAGACTTAACGTTGAACTTTATTATAATATTCTGTTTATGCTGTCTGAACTATATTTTTATATATTATTAACAAATTTTCTTTCTTTCTTTGAGAATGCTTTATATATGATACATATTATATGATTTATATGATATGCTACTGGGTTATATTTCTTTTTTATACCAATCGGTAGTACTGTTAGGGGAGCTCAGTTCCATGCATGGAATTTTCCACACATATTGTTTTTAATGCTAACCGCATCAAGCTTGTCCTTGTAAACAGCTGTTGCTTATGCTCCCAGACTTTAACAATTCATATTATTTTATCTATGCTTTGCTTGGAAGCCTTAATTATCCTTATGAGTTTTGTCAAATGCCTGCAAATGTAGTTCTAAAACGTTTAATTGTAAGTTTGCTCTATCTTGCCATGGCCTCCCGGGTTATGCCCATTTTACAGCTTTGGTATAATTCGCATTCATCATTCAGCTGACGGGGCATTAATTGTTATCAAAAATAAAATCAAATTTTCAAGTCTTCTATATTACATAAAATATTACAAGCTACAGTCAGTGTTCAAGACAATAAAGTGGAATGGCTATGGCAATTGTATTAATGTAGTTTATCTTGTTTGCTAAATATGTAGCTTTCAAACAATCCATATACAGTATTCTATTTATTCAAATTTAGTATTGTCCAAAACATACAACATTCTGGAGACCAGGGGTGGGCAAAGACATTCCTGGAGGGCCGCAGTGGCTGCAGGTTTTTGTTCCAACCCAATTGCTTAAAAAGAATCACTTATTGCTCTAGAAACACTTTTGCTTCATTTTAGTTATCTCCCTCACTAAGATTTTGAACACTTATTGCTTATTTAAGTCTTAAACAGCTGCATTCTCGGTTTTTCATTGCTCCTTATTAGCAATAAGATGCAAATGACAAAAGAAATCAGCATTTCTCCATTTTGCTTGTTCCCCTTTACACCTGTGTGTATTTATCGTGCACTATTTGGTTTAATTAAATACTTGGAAGAAAAGTGAAGAGAAAAAAGTGAAGGGCTGAGAATTACGCATCCGTTTTACACTTCAAAGTATTTAGATGATATCCTTAGAATGGAAAAAAAAATCTAGGATATGAGAATGACTTGACATAGCAGAGTTAAAGCACTAACATGACATGAAATGTAATTATTGGCAAGGATTGTTTTCTAATTAAGCAACTGAGTTGGAACAAAAACCCGCAGCCACTGCGGCCCTCCAGGAATGACTTTGCCCACCCCTGCTGGAGACATTATTGGATGTTAAGAGAAATAGGTATCATGCATTTATTAATCGTTATCTGTTAAGATTAAATTGTTTTTATTTACATATATGTAGCAGACTCTGGAAATCTGAAAGAACATCAGTCATAAAATGAAGCATTGTTTTATTTCAACATGTTACTCATTCACTTTTTCTGTATACAGGGAAGAAGAGGGCCTGGGTTCCAGATGAAAAGGAGGCCTATGTAGAAATAGAAATCAAAGAAAATGTTGGTGGCAAAGTCACCGTGGAAACTGTTGATGGAAGAGTAAGTCTTGTTAAAATTGTTAATGGGAACAACTTGGGTGAATAAAGATTATATGTTACTTGGTATTGAATTAATACAAAAAGTGCACTAACTGGCAATAATCTGAGGATAGTATGCATAAGTATCTATCTATCTATCTATCTATCTATCTATCTATCTATCTATCTATCTATGTTAAAAACATTTTAAAGGTAACACAAATTACAACTATCCTTATTCTCAAATAACACTTGGAAAATAATGAAGTAATTTTCCACCATGAAAAAACATCTGTTGCCAAAAGCAATGTTCCAAGGCTCTTTGATTCTGAATGGATATGCATTTTCATACACATACTATTATACACTGATATTTAAAAATGTTGAATTGTAATGAATTAGTTCATAATAGGACAGTGACTCAATTATTGAAAAGACTGAAAGTAAATCATAATTTCCATAATTATTCATAAATTGTCAGTAGATGTTAATATCATGTTTTATTTTATATTTTCCGTTTTTCATGAATGTTGGGCCAAATCCCAGCAACAGCAAGTGCAGATAGAGTTACAGCCTGAGAAACCCCAGTCCATTTCCAAGTGGTTAGTATTCTTTTATCATGGTGACAGTGCAAGTTTCAAGTTATTTAAAATTTTTAATAAGTCATTGGTGTTTGATAAGAGGTTTATTACCACTCTTCTTTATATATTAGGATTTAGCAAAACATACTTTATCTAAAAAACATAGATAAGAACCTGCACCTGTCTTATTTACCCAGATGATTATGAAGGGTATCAAATCATTTAACTGTTTATTTGTGCAATCTTGTGAAAAAGTTGGCGCCATAACAAAAATGTACAGGACAACAGAATGTCAATAAATGAGTGTCAACAAAAAAGCACTCTGACAAATGCAAGGATGAAAAATATGTAAAATTAGTAAAGCATCATTTTGTGCCTTGCAATGACGTGATTGCTGCTTTTGGATACTGTAGCGGCTAGCAGGCAGAAGCACATATTGGTAGGCTGGGGCTAGGTCCTTGCAATGTTTACTGCCAGATACAGCATTTCATGATTTACAGAAAACCATATGGACAAATCATGGCTGTTCTACAGCTTTCTAAGTTGCTGTGCCATGAGTGCTTTAAAAAGGAAAGCCATTATTGCCTGGTGGATTGGTGTTTTTGGCAGCAGGAAGGGAGAGTGACAAGCAGTCTACATGAGGATGCCACCCTGGTGGATGACAGGAGTTGAATGATGGAGAAGCTATATAGCTGGAGGGAGCTAAGTGACACCAGGAGCAGTAGAGGAGTGATAAAGGCAGGAGTCAGGAACCCCAAGAATTTGCTTGCTGGTGAAAGGATGAGTTACCCTCAGGTCTGCAACTTTATAACATAATTCAGTCTATGGTCATCCTGAGTCTGCACAAAGAGTGGGCAGGGTGAGGTGAGACGCAACTTGTCACAGTGCTTTGTTGTTTTGGTGGTGCTCCCCATAGTCCTTAAAAATGGGTAAGATTGCATAGGCATGCTAAAGTTCAATGATTTGCCTGTTGAGTTGTGAAGTAAAACATTAAATATGCCCTTTTGTCAGAGAGTTTAAAATGCTCAACTTGCATGATGTTTGTGTTTGTCTCCTGTCCATAATTGTCACAATACATTCTCTTCAGAACATCCAAATCAAGATATGTCCAAGTTAATTGCCACCTATAACAGTTAATAGTGACATATAGATGGATGGCACCAGAGATGTCCATAGAGATTTTGGGACCTCTGAAACAATACCATATTGCCCTCCCCAGAATCAAACCAACACTGTACAATGGTTGTGTCACCATCCCCATGCCAAACCCATTTGAAGCTTCTGATAAATTTACCTATGCAGGCTGTTATAGCACTAGTTTAGTCTCATATTTACTAGGGCTGTCACATTTCCCAAAAAAAAGGTTTTAATATTTAAATTAAAAATAAGTAACTATTGCAATATATTTGAACTTAGGTTAATGATTCTAGATGTTATTTTTTGTGTACCTCTTTTTAATACGTTAAAATTATGGTAACTGGCAATAACATCAGCAACAAAAGTCAGGAAGAAAAAATAATAAACAGTGATACGTGGGCAACTGTCATTTATATATAACAGCCATCAAAGTACCCCACAGTTGCACTGTATTAAAGAGAAGTATTTGCACAGCCAACTTGGGTGAGGAAGAACTTGTAATGACATTGAGTCATAAAATCAATGATGAAAAGGAGCTTATATCCTTATAAGCTACCTGCACTGTCACTGCACTTCACTTCATTATTATTTGTATTTTTACTTTATTTTTTTCACAGTATGTCTGTAAAACATGAAGTGCTTATGACAAATTTGCATGACTACTATAGCCTCCAAATGTAAGGAGTGCTTGAAAACACCATTTTCTGACTGTATTAAGTGATGTGACCAAAAAGATATCTCTCCTGATTGCTTAAACAAACTAAATGCAGTCATTATTTAATTTTTCCCCAGCTAAGTGGTGCTTTTCAATTTTAAGGTCAGGAGATGATCTTTTTTATATTAAATGAGACACTGTGACAAAATTGAATAAGATGGTGCCTGTGTTCATGTCTCACAAATTAATTACCT
This sequence comes from Polypterus senegalus, assembly GCF_016835505.1. Lineage (NCBI taxonomy): Eukaryota > Metazoa > Chordata > Cladistia > Polypteriformes > Polypteridae > Polypterus > Polypterus senegalus. Next base: position 56,125,392 of record NC_053167.1, on the reverse strand, counting down.
GAATATATTAAATGTTGCAATGTAATGATGTGTATATTTTTTCCCTTATTGGTCAGTTTTATTTAACAGACATTTTCAAAGAAGCTTAAATTCTGTAAAATGAGTCTGTGTGTTTAACAGGAAAGTGTTAACAAACATTAACAAGCTGTCTAGCAAGATAATCATTAGTAGCTGAAATGTGTCATTTTTTATTTACTGACATACAGGAAATTCAATGTACATATACCTGCACAGCTTATTTGAATTGGCTCCTAATTCAATTTTTTAAAATATTTTGGTTCCTAGGTCAGAGTCAACAATCCTGTAAACTGTTTTGTTTGCAGCATGTGTAGTTAGTAGACTAACATTAATAAACTGACCTTTCCTTTAGAAAATTTGGGTGACTAACTGCCTCCTTCTTTTCTCTCATTCAAGCCTTTCTAGACTTTCTTTCCTTTTCTGGAACCCAGAATTTGGTTTTGCCATTGCAGTTTAATGTTGACTAGTATGCTAACAGTATGGAATGCCACACTATGATTCAGGTTCATGAGGATTGGGCTAAAATATTCTGGCTAAAAGAGAGGAAGAGAATACATTGTATAGACTTGCCAAAGGATTGCTGCTTTTGGCAAAAAACATTAGCTTCTAATTTGTAAATGAGTTCTTATTTTCAGTTTAATTTATATACCTGGCCAATAAAAACTGAAAATTATGTTCCAGTATTTTTGAGGGCCCCTGTCATTCAGAGGCCCTTGGAATCGGTGCCCCTGGATGCTGCTTTTAGACTTTTTTCAAGTTGTGTTCATGGTGCAATACATTTCACAGTACAGTGTCCTTTTACTAGCTGTGTGCATTTTTCTTCTAAGCATTTGTCACAGCATTCTTTTGTAAGTGCTGTTTTGTCCTACACAGTTTTATCATGTTACTGAAAAAGTATATACTGTACATCTTCTTTCACTTCAATGATTTTATGTATCAGTGTAAAACTAACAAACTTCCTGTCCTCAATTAATTCTGCATTTAGATAAATCCATCTTTAAGTGAAAGTTTTTATTTTGTTATATTTTATTCAACAAGAAATATGCAAAATAAATAAGCAAAGTTCATGAGCCATATGTGAAAAATAAGATACATAACATTATTCAGTAGCTTGTAGAACCACCTTTTGTGGAACTAATCATTTTCTTTTTAAGCTTATCAGTGTCTCATGTAATATTAGAGGAACTTTTGTCTACTCTCTTTAAAGCATTACTTCAATTGATTGATGTTTGAGGGCATTAATCTATGTGCAGCTTACTTAAGGTCTCACCACAGAACCTCAATTGGAATGAAGTCTAGAATTTGACTTCGCAGTTCCAAAACAGATTTGTTTTTTACCTATTCAATTAAGAACATAAGACAATACAAATGTTCATAATTTAGAGGAGACCATTCAGTTTGTTTGTTTAACTACAAACTATGTAGTTTCACTATAATAACTACCTATTTTTAAAAGTTGTAAATGTTATAACTATTCTCAGATTTATGAGAAAAGACCTCTGTGAGTTTACTGCAGGTGTGGTTTGTCTTTGGCACAGCAGAACTTCCTGACTGTCACCAAATCATGCAAACTTGATTTGGAACACCCGACTTTAATTATCTCCTTTAATGATTCAGAATCAGTAAGACTGTTCTTGTATATTCAGTCATGACCTGTGCACATTGGCTTCATTTTTTTGAATAAATAATGGCAAAGTAAAATATGTCTCTTTTCATACCTGAGTTTTACTGAACTGAAATTAGGATGTTCTAAGGATTAGATGATTGTCTCCTTATGTGGAAGGGTATAGAGCTGAAAGAAGGGTACATTTGCATTTTCACATGACTGCACATGCAAATTGATGCTTTTATTTGCACTATGACATGTGTTGCATTACAAAGTGATTTGTGATTATATGGCTTGTGAAAAGTGCAAACCAGAAATAATAAGAAGCAATAACAACTGGACTTTTAACCACTGGGGTCTGTAAAGTTATGCAGTGGTTTCTACAGTTGTCTAGGTTAAATTTCCAAAGCAGACTCTGTGGAGTTTGTATGTTCTTACCATGTTTGCATGCCCTTTTCTCTCACATTGGAAATACATATATGCTAGATTTTAGGGAGTGTAGAGTTGTAATGGACTGGTGATCCATGAAGTGTAGGTGTTTCTAGGGTAGACCCCAAACCTTAAATAGAGAACTTATAATCATAATTATATACAGTAGGTTTTCTGAGGATAGCCTTCCTCTGTTGATTGTTCTAGTTTTAAGTATCTTTAACATTAAGACTTTTCTTGTGTTGTTATTCATTTTCACCTCCAGCTAAAATTTTAGTCCAGTGAAACAACAGTGGCCTTTGAAAACAGAAAGTGTGCATTTCAGTAGGTTGTCGAATGAACATGCATTACTAATGTGAATAAAAATGCAAAATGGTTGGTTTTATCTTTTTTCTTGCCTGTTCCTCCTTGAAATGTATGCATTTAACATATATGCAAAGATTCATTAATATAAAATTAAACTATAAATGTACTCCATGGAGTCATGGTGGTACAGTGTCTAGTGCTTCAAAGATTTGTAGTTTAATTGTTCAATCTAAATTAGCCCTGTGTGGGTGTGCATGAGCGGGTCCTTCAGTGGAGTTGTGCTCTGTCCTTGACAGTTTCAGGTCTTGCACCTAGTGTTGCTGGGATAGTCAGCCACCATGGCCATGATATAAGTTAAGCAGGTTTGAGAAATTATGTTATTTAATGTTTTCTAAATGTTATATTTAGGAAACATCTTCTTGGTTGGCTTAGTAAATACTGTATACATGATGATTTTTGATTTAGGTCTTATATTTGGATTATTTTTTCAATGAGGAATCTTTTTTTCTGTTAAGACTTTCACTGTGAAGGAAGATGATATTCAGCTTATGAATCCTCCCAAGTTCGATATGATAGAAGACATGGCCATGCTGACTCATCTCAATGAGGCCTCAGTGCTTCAAAATCTTAAACGGCGATACAGCAACTGGATGATCTATGTAAGTTTTTCTTTTAACATCCATAAGCAACCTCTAAAATAGGACTAACTGAGGACTTTAAAAACCTAAGAATGATTAAATAAGGTCTACTTGTTCGGACCTGGACCATACTTAGTACTGTTTCTTGAGTAAATAAAAGTTAGAAAATTCTTAAATATATACTGCAATCATAATTCTTAACCATTGGTGGATAAACAAAAAGATTATGTAACATTCATGATTGGTGTAATTATCCAAAACCTCAAAGTGGTAACCTAAAAAAGTAGGTTCCATCATCATCTTTTTAAAACCTGTACACTAACGTGTCCTTTTGTTTTCTATTATATTTTGAGTGTTGTATTTTTTTTCATTAAGTAATGTGTTGACTTTTTTACCATGATGGACTGGCTGTTACTAATACAAAAAATATCAAGAAACTGTTTTTGTGAAAATCTTATCAGCCTTGCTTTAGTGGTTATCAAGAGTACCTACTAGATATTTTATAATACATCTCACAGTTTTATTACACTTGCTATTGTTTGTAAACTGCAGCAGATCAAAAAAGAACAAATCCTTAGTTTCTGAACTGATAAGAGACTTGAAAGTTCCAAAAAATTATAGTCCAGACAAGTGAAGGTTTAATAATAAGACATTTTTTTAAAGGATGAACCAGAAGCCTTAGTCTGAGTACTTAGTTGATAACTTGAAACACTTCCTTCCTTTAAAATACAGAGTTCTGCTGTAACTCTGGCTCTTAAATTAGCAGAGTCAAATACATCATCAATTGATATTTGTGCAGCAAAATGCTGTAATGACTAAGCATCTTTGGATGCAAAATATGAGGTGAAACACACATAATCTATATTCCTTTTCATTTTACCAATAAATATTTGATCACAAAAAAGATGGTGATACCAAAAGAATGAAAACAATAAATAGTATAAATTGTGAAATAAATAAAATGTCAAAAAAAAATACTAAACAGCATTGTAATCCATTTAACTCACCAAGTATTATGACAGTGTTTGTAACATTTAGTTAAATATTGCACATGTGTAATTTACACTATTAACACATTTGTGTCTGGGAATCTCTCAAAACAAGTTGAAGAATAGGATTATTGCTTTTGTGATAGAAAAGAAAAATGATGCTGCAAAATACTGGAGAGCCATCTTAGCTCCCCTGAGTGAGGCACACAATTACCTTAAATGGTCTTTTGTACAACCAAAACATTTCCACTCTATTCTCTTGTCACTATCAAAGTGATGTTAACAGTGGCCATATCACAGACTGGCACACTATTTTTTTTTCTATCAAGAATTTCATGTGAAAATCACACAAACCTACAACTATATCTGAGTGTTCTTGGTTAACAGAAAAAGCACACAGTCAACAATGATATTAATTAACATTGATCTTCTTTATGTCTGTAGTGTAACAATAGTGTCAAAAAGAAAACATGGAGCCTTGACTCCTAATTTTGATTGTATAAAAAGTGCTAAACTGAGCAATTTGTTTGTAGCTATTAATGTTACATATAATTGGATCTCCAGATGATACTTTAGGAGTTGCTGAGTTGCAACCTGAGTCTGCATAGCAAAACATGTCTACTGAACACATTAGTACTGGCATAGGAAGATGCTGATGATATTGTGACTCCAGTCTGCACTTGTCAGCTGGGATATATTACAAGCCAACAATGGAGAAAGAATGGAAGGTGTTTAACTCATTTGCTTTATGGACTGAAATAACCTTCTGCAGTATGAAAAGGGAGAGCATTTAGTTTAACTAACCAATACATTAATGCAGAATTAAACAGACATGCAGAGTAAATACTGTAGAAAAAAATCTATAAGGACTGCAACAGTATATGACCAAAAAAATGGCAGAGATTTCTCCCAACATTGGAACTAGAAATCAATACAATAATTTATATCAAGTTAGTTTTCTTTCAAAATTGTCGTACACCATCACAGTCTTTTTTTAAAGATCCCACTCCTATCCTTAAAATGGTTTGGTTTGCCAAGTTATAACTTGTAACACGATAGAAAGTGTTTCATTTTGCAAGTGAATATGTTTAAACAATTTAAATTTGTAAGAATTTTAGTATGGTCAAGTGATTATGATTTACTTTATTGATACTGTATAATGTAGTGTTATCAAGGAAGATGTGTGTTCTTTCAAATCAATTTTTTTTTCATACATTAAGACAAACATTAGACTGAACACACAATATAATAGACCGATTTCATTTTGGTTAACATAATTTCTGTTAGATTAGTATAAACAGTGATAGTGGGGGATGAAGTGCTAGCTCAGTGACTTTAAAAATCATTGTTCAATGTTATAATCTATGCAATCATTTATTACCATTGGCTGAGTGCACCAATTAGCAATTGTGTGTGTTTTGAGAATGTGGAAGTAAACCAAAGTACCTGGGAAAAATCCAGGTGAACTCAGATACTGTACCCTCATGCTACATTTAGTCTTTTATTAGTATGGATCAATTAAAACAAACAAAATTGTTACAATACTATATTACATTTTAAAGTAAGATGTGTGTCAAATGGTATACCAAAGAAAGGTAGACCTAAATCTCAGTAATGCTACTGCACTGTAGCAGTCATGCCACAACCTTAGATTCCCTGCTTGCTCCATAGCCCTTCTTGCCCAGTGCTGCTTCAGTGCAGATAAGTATCCATTTATGCTTTATTATTCTTTTATGAAAGTTTTGTAAGCAAGCTGTGTTTTTTGGAATGCACTGAAAGTTGCAATTCTGTGGAATCTTTACTTTGGACTACTCCACTTGGGTTTTAAACACTGAAATGTTTGTTTTTGTCTTTACAGACTTATTCAGGGCTGTTTTGTGTAACTGTAAACCCCTATAAGTGGCTTCCAGTCTATACAGCTCCTGTCGTTGCTGCTTACAAAGGGAAGCGGCGATCAGAGGCCCCACCTCACATCTATTCCATTGCCGATAATGCATATAATGACATGTTGCGCAGTGAGTGCCATGGCTATTTTGTTTTTTTTTCTTATTTTTAAAAGTAAAAATGATACTTGTTTTCTATTGAATATTTACTGTGTTAATCGATGTTGTGTATATAGCTGAATGTCTCTTCACTCTGATCATGAGAATCCAAAGCACATTTAGTCAGTAAAGAGGTTGTTTTTTAACAACTTAAAATATTTATTATTTGAAATTGACCTTTTCTGTTTTATAATTTGGTTTTCCTTTAATTCTACTAAAATATTTTTTTTACTTCAAGACAGACATAACCATGCCTAACACCATGATACGTACTTCCTGTTGATCTTAGGGCTAAGTGAACCTGCATGTCTTAATTATAAAGATCATAAATTTAATTAAAAAGCTTGTTTTGACATCTGGCTTGTAGTTCTTACATGTGCACTTGAAGAAAAATTTAAGTTATTTTCAGTTTCCAGAAATTTAGAGCACTCGAAAGATCTTTTAAGTTTCAGAGTTTTCATATTACATATCAGGAACCACAAATAAAGACAGTGCAATTGCAAACAAGAGGGTCCATCAAAGCATGAGGTGTAGTGTTTGAACACAGGTTATAGTTTAATCATGAGGTAATACCTTATATTGCTGGACATAAAGGCATAATAAGTCTGCATATTACTATCTTTGCCTTTCATGTGATTATTTAAACCATGATGAGGATGCTAACAGATTAACTTGGGAGTGCTTGATTGAAACATTTTCTTTCCTAATTTATCATTTATTTCAAGGAATACAGGTTCTTGTCTCCAAAGCATTTTTGTCAAGTACTATAGCCAAAGTTTCTTGTATAATGGCCACCACTTCCCAGTATAGTATATTATCCAGTTTTATTCTCAAGTCACTTTAAAAGTTTTTAACTGGCTTTTGCAAATTTTTTAGCTGTTTTTTTTTTTAAGAAATGCATCTCTTATCCATGTTAACTTGTAAATTTGTTTTCTGTTAGTAATTGTGAACCCTTTTCAGGTGACTATTTGGTATGTGCTCAGTATATTTAACCATTAGAAATGGGCTTGTTATAGCCATAGATCTGCAGCCACAGGAGCGCTACCATACTACTATTTTGGTTTGTCACTTATAAAATATATAATGTAATAAAATATAATTTTATTTTCATATTATAATTTTCATATGGTGTTGGAAGTTTACAAATGAGGGAACCCCACTATGATTAAAAAAGAAAAACTCCACTTTTCACAAAATACATTGTTAAAAATTTGGGATTCCATAATTTGTAAGTATTCCCTTACTGTTCTGGCTAAGATGAATAGCTGATTTAAAGTAAACTTTATATTGTTTTTCTATCCTTCCAACCAAGTTGATATTCCATGAATTATAGCTCTCTCTTTGTCTGTATCATAGCTTGCTTTTGTCTCTGTTGCCCATTTCATTCTTTGTTCACTGTTTATTCTCTCTGAATTATTTGATTCCATTATTTGTAAAATTTTTCTTACCATTAAGTTGATTAGCTGATTCATACTAAATTTTACATTGTTTTTTCATCTATGAATTATTTTCATATTCTGTGAAAGGTAGTTCTTCCTTGTTCATTTAGGAGATTTATTGGCTATAGATAATACATAGATTAATTGATATTTCAGCATAACCTATATAGTTTTAAAACAATTCAGTAATAAAAGTCTGTAAGTAAAACAATATATACCATTGCTAAAATGTATTAAATTTCATTTGTTTTTCCACTAAAAGTTACTTCTCAGCAAATAAATAAAAATAATATTTCAGGAAATACATAAGTTAGTCTTACAATTATTTACATGCTTTACATATTTTAATATATCTCAGCAAATAGAAGGTGGCTGCAACTGTGGTGACTCAGTGAATACTATAGATCACTGCAAAATGTCTTGTCAATCATCATTCTGCATGTGGTATTTGATTCCATACTACATGGCTGACAAAGTGCTAGAGTCACAACACAGATCTGATGTTAAACGCAAAGTTCCACACAGATTTGTATTTGAAGACATATGTAGGGCTTTAATCTCAGTATTAAACATAGTACTGTTTTACACAGTAGGATGCAAGATTTATACCAACAGATAATTTCAAATAAATACTTTAGTAACAAAATGGGCATACAACAGTAGTCACCTTCATCAAATTTATAAAATTGTGTTTTTGTTATATCTTGAAATAAGTCCTACTCCTTGCTAAGACAGACAGACTAATACTGTACTGCCAAAAGGTAGAAAAGTGACCTGTCACTAGGGCAAAGAATGATGGGTCAAAAAATAAATAATATGACAACAAAGTCTCAAGCATACCCTATAACATAAATAATAAAGTATTTGGAATTCTGAACTTCCAAAATTTAGGAAACAGCCACATAGGTCACAGGTTCTTCTTATAAAAGAAAAAATGTAATCATAACACTAACAAATGCTCTGTTTTATATTTACAGATCGGGAAAACCAGTCTATGCTTATTACGTAAGTATGTCATTTTCATGATAAAGGCATCAAATTTTTAATTTTTCATTTTGTATTCAAGTTAAAAATTTTATTGTTACACAATTTAAAGTATGCAAGATTTTTATGTGCAGATTAATGCACAGTTAAAAAACTTTTTCCAATACATTTTCATTTTTAATTTTCTTTAGAAAGATCTTCTTTAAATTATACAATTTTGTGATCTTTTCTTTTTTTCTTGCAGTTTTTTTTCTTTCTGCAGCCTTCTTAACATGTCTTTTTCATGTGTGTGTCTGGTTTTAGGCACTAGCTGTTTTAGTATTTTGTTTCTTTTTTCTGTATTTTTTTTCTGCCACTCCTAGCGGAGAATCCGGTGCTGGCAAAACTGTAAACACAAAACGTGTTATTCAGTATTTTGCCATTGTGGCTGCCCTTGGTGATGCATCCAGCAAAAAAGGAGTAAGACCAATACTTACAAACACTTTACTTTTTCCAAACCCTTTTTGGCTCTTTCCACTGTTTTCTCTTTTGAATTTTTCTATTTTTTTTATAAAGTAGGGCTTGAAAAATTACAGCTACTCCAACTGAATATACAATATTTAATACCAATAGGCAATTTGGAAATACTAATGTACATTTTTAAAGCCATGAAGAATATATAATGTTCACAACATAATTAAATGAAGCAATTTTAGAATATTTTCATTAGTGGAAAGAAAAGAAGGAATTTTAATTGCAGAATGAATGTGCCTTGACAAACTGAAATAAGCATACCTAGTAAAATGATTCTTAATTCTGCAAATATTATGCAGTTAGAGCTTTAAACAGTCTGACTGCAATCACTTATTTTAATCTTCACATACTAGTTACAATTTCCTCTACAAGAAATTTGTTTTACTCTTCCTGTAGTATAATGACAGTAAATCTATTTATATGGAAATGTTGAAATCAGTAGACCCTATTTCAAACTAAACAAAATGAATTAGTTATTTGCATAGCATGTTAATATTTTTCTTTATTTAAAAGAATATTATATTATTATAATATTATGAGACTAAAGGTCAATTTTATGAAAAAAAAACAACACATTTAGGCTCTAGGGCCACGCTTGAGGAACACAACTTAGAATGCATGAAAGAACTGCTGTATTAAATGACAGTTTTAAATTCTCAGCAATATCTCCAGTAAACAATAAATGTAACATTAAACATGATTAAAAGATAGCAAGAAACTCTGATCAGATAGTAATCTGATAATTTATAAAGAAGTGAAAACACAGCTTAATTGAAAGCTCATGGCCAAATACATCAATAGTTTCCTGCAATCCCAGTATCATTTCAGCTTTTGCATTATTTACAGGGGTCATTATTATGACAATGATATTAAAATATGTGGGTATTTAAAAATAAATCTACATTTTGAAGGCTTTGATTTTGCTTTAAACTACACAGTATTTATATCTGCTTGTAAACATTGAAAGAGATGTTTGCATCAAGCCTGGATGTGTTGAACTTTGGAAATATTGCTTAGGCTAAAGAAGACCTAAAAATACAAGTTTTTGCACATCTTGGTGCAGCTGTGCATTTCTTATGGTTTCAAGCCCTACATAAGCAAAGCTTTTCCTTTTCCCTGAATTTAATCAACACTTTTTTTTTTTTTTTTTTTTTTTTTACTTTTACCTCTTCTTTCAGCAGTTGTGCCTCACATACCACGTTTGTTTTTCCTCTCCTATTTTTCCTCAGTTTTTGAAAACTTCCTTTCCTTAACTTGCTCTAAGCGATTTACACCTTGCTATTGTACCTTATCTTTTTCTTATTATCCTACTTACCATACTTTTTGAGATACAATTACATTAATCTTCAAAATTTACAATGTATAAAATGTTGAAAAAATTGAGAAAAATAACTGATTTATAGTTTAACTTAGCTTCACAATAATCATAAGTATGGAAAGATAGCATCTTAGTTAAATTTAGCTTTCAATGTCACACCTGTTTAAAAATGTTAACCTTTTGTCAAGTACACCTTTAATTTATGTGTTATTTCCTCTTACTCTTCTTCCATTTAAACAGTATATATTTAACTGTAGATCACAATTTGCTCAGTGAGAAATTACAATAATGAAATTTTACAGCTTGGTTTTAATGCACTTTAATGCACTTGACTTGACTTAGTTTTCTTTAAGATTAAATATACAGTACTGCCTAGTATTTAATTTGAGTATTCACTGAGTGAAAGCCGAAAAAATGATTAGATCATACCTTGCATGATTTTTTGTTTTATGTCAGAATTTTCAGTGTTATTGTGCTTTTATATACATTGCTAGTCTTTCGAATGAAGGAACAATCATGGCAGTATAAACTACAATGTATTTATCTTTCATTCACATAGATTTGAGAGAATATTATGATTTGGAATTGTCTTGTACTTTTCCATTTCCAATAGTTATTTTCAACTAAATTTCATCAAACATGTAGTTTGGTTAAAGATAGATGCCAGAAACAATTTTAGTTTGCTGTACCAAATAAATCAGTTATTTCTCTTAAAAAGTTAGCAAGAACGAAGCATTTAACTTTATTTTTATGAAAAATATATTTTGGTCAATCGTTTAAAGTATTAATAAAATTTGTTTTACTGTACTTTTTTCTGTATAGGGACCTGCCACCAAAACAGGAGTAAGTATACATTTCATTTTTTATTGTATTTCAAAACACTTAGTAACACACAATGTAGTCAAAGATATCCACATGCGAGCAGTACAGCAATACAAATAGTGTATTCTAAAAAACCTTTTTTACCATAAACAGAGCTATATTGCAATTAAATGGCCAATGTGATGCCTTATATACTGTTTATTAATGTGTATATGTACTGTATATATCTACTATATAATAAAATACTAAGGTCTGCGAGTGTGTGTGTGTGTGTCCGGTTCCTCAGAGCAGTCTGATTACTCAGTTTGTTTTTGGTGTGATAGGTTAGTTTAGCTTTGGTGACACAATTGCAAGACACACAAGAAGTAAAAGCGTAGGACACATGCTAAGAGTTGCCTTCAAAGTTGGGAAGTACATAAAAGTATAAAAGTCACCCTTTATTTTTATTAAGAGACAAGCAAGGCACCTCAAAATGACAATGTCTGAGAAGCATGCTTTGTGGGTGCGTGCTCAAGGAAGGGAGCACAATATTATAATGTGTAGTAATATCAAAATGAAAACATTTTAAAGATTAAATAAATTTTAAATGCTTTGTGCTATTTTTGTTTTAGTTGCTAGTGTCTGTATTGTTTTTGTTTTAAGGCAGTTAAATGTAACACATTAATGAGTTACTTTAAAAGGGCTACTGTACTAAAACAGAATCTATGTGAATTTCACAGCGAAGAAGGTAGCTCTTTTGGAATGTGTCTTTTCTTTAGATGAGACAATGCTTTAAAACAATGCTATTTAATTTAAAAGCACTTTAATTTTCATCTACTTTAGCTAATTTAAAATGTGACTAATCATAGAAAACCTTAACAAGTTTAAATTTTACTGTTAAAAAACGTCTTTATTACGTCTTAAGGGAACATTAGAAGATCAAATTATTGAAGCAAACCCTGCTATGGAAGCATTTGGGAATGCTAAGACTCTGAGGAATGACAACTCTTCCCGTTTTGTAAGTTTCATTATTAAGACATTACAATGTTACACAATATTTATTAAATAAGACCTCTTTGTTGCAGTGCTTTGCTTTTATTTTGATAAAAATGCATATTTAAATAGCATAAACATAAAGTGAATTCCACTTCTATGGAATTCTTAGTTAATCTATAGTAATCTTTTACAGTTTATTACAAGTATATATCGCGGGGGTTGCGTTCCAGACCCCCCCGCGATAGGTGAAAATCCTCGAAGTAGAAACCATATGTTTGTATGGTTATTTTTATATATTTTAAGCCCTTATAAACTCTCCCACACTGTTAACATTATTACAGCCCTCTAGACATGAAATAACACCCTTAAGTCAAACGTTTAAAGTGTGCTTCATTACAAGACAGAGATGGCAGTTCTTTCTCACAATTAAAAGAATGCAAACATATCTTATCTTCAAAGGAGCACCTGTGAAGAGCAGATAATGTCAGAGAGAGCGCTCGCTAAGAAAAGCAAACAATCAAAAAATCTATACGTGCTTTTAAGTATACAGAAGCACCGCGATAAAGCGGCATTTTGTAGAGGAGCATCCTATCTTCTAGGCAAACAGCCACTGTGTAAACAGCCCCCTCTGCTCACATCCCCTCCGTCAGGCAGAGAGAGTGAGAGAGACAGAGAGAAGCAAACAAAACAAGCGCCACGCGGGAAGCATATCTTATAGCATTGAGGAGTTTTAGTTAATATGTAATACATGCTCTGATTGGGTAGCTTCTAAGCCATCCGCCAATAGCGTCCCTTGTATGAAATCAACCGGGCAATCAAACTGAGGAAGCATGTAACCTAAATTAAAAGACCCATTGTCCGCAGAAAGCGGCGAACCAGCGAAAAATCCGTGATATATATTTAGATGTGCTTACATTTAAAATCCGCGATAGAGTGAAGCCGCGAAAGTCGAAGCGCGATATAGCGAGGGATTACTGTATACTGTATATCCACAAAACACTGCTAATAATGATCCAGTATTCAGAGTAATAGCAGAATCGACAGAATCGAGTCGGGAATTACAGGTGTTATTAGTTGATTGCAGGAGGTTCTACATATTAAGAGTCAGATAACGTGATGTATTAGATGAGGTAATAGTAATTAGAAAATGTATAAAAGAAAATGAATTGTTTAATTAATTGCTCACTCCATGGACTGAGACATTCATGCATAACTCAGTGCAGATAAAGAAATGTTCTACATTCTCATTAGGGCACCATGACTGTCTTCTTTGAAAACAGAGGCAAGTTCTTTTCCACTACACTTATTATTTAGATTATTTTATTGAAAAATGGAAGAATACAAATAATAACTACACTGCTGTCTAATGAACCTTCTGGGTTTGAATTCTGTGCCTTGTCCATGTTAGGTATTGTAATTTGATAACTTCAAATAGGCATTGAATGCATGAGTGGACCTGTGACAAACTCCCACTCCTGGGATAGGTTCTGGAACCCTCCATGTCCTCACATGACCCTGACTTGGATTAAATGTAGTGGAGGTTTATATTTTCTGGTTTAAACTAATATTTAAAAGCAAAAAAAGAAACTCAAAAGAATTTTTAATAAACCTGAAAGTGAAAAAAGAGTCTTAAAGTAAATGAGTAAAAATTAAATATCATTAAATATCACTGGTTTGTTCACGGAAACAAAAAATGAACTATAAAGTACATTTGACTAGTATTTAGATTTAGAGTATATGTACTATAATAAAATAATACTATTAACATTCACATCCTTGGAATTCATTGATTTTGTTTAAATAATATGTTTCTTTTTTACTGTAGGGTAAATTTATCAGAATCCATTTTGGCCCCACTGGGAAACTGGCTTCTGCTGATATTGATATTTGTGAGTATAAGTTTTGCCATCATGAGCTCATGCCTTCTCCCTCTTCTATCGAGAATCTAGTTTTGTCTAAGAAGAACACTTAAAAAATGGACTGTTAATTACAGTCTAATGAAATTAAATATTTATACTGTTATTAACTGCAATTATTCTGATAGCTTGATTTTGGTAATATCCCTAAAATATGATTTACTAAACTAAATATTTAAAGGTCAATGATTGCAAAACGATGCAAACCCTTATGTTGTATTGAAGAATTTCTCAAAGCTCCTTAGCATCATAACGCTAAACAAATATCAAACAAGGCTGCTGAACTGAGTTCAGGAGATATTTTGGCCATTTATTTTTTATAGAATTGTTTAATTTCATTTACATTTCAGAACTGGCTTAAATGGGTTATGTGACTTATTACTATGCTTGTTTACTTTATTGTAAGTGAAACAACTGATTAATTAGTAGTTTATATATTAATTAGTCCTATATATGCCACATAAAATAAAAAATAATTTAATAGTTTTTTTGTAGTGAGTTTTATGACAGTTATCTATGCCAAATGTCTATCAGTAAAGTATTACGACTCTTCCTTAGACATGACATATATTCAATCACTGTAGGTGTGTGGTGTTGTATACCAAAGATACAGGTGGTAGTTTAGATGGTAATTGTAACTTGTTTATATTTAAGTGACTGTAAGGATGTAGATAAATATACATGGCAATAGATTTTGTTTTGTACCAGACTATTCTAAGGTTCTGCCTGCTTACAGGTTTAGGAAATAAATGGATGAATTAATCATATCATGATCAATGATGTGGAATAATAATATACAGTAACAATTAATTATGTTTCCTTGACAATTTTTAGAATTGTATATTGTTCAATTTTACACCATTTGGACGTTGCTAGACCAATTCAGTTTTTTCAGTGAGACATTCTATAATAAAATAAATAAATAATCAATACAAAATATTTCATTACAACTGGAAAATATAAAAATCATAATAGAAACTTTTTTTTTCTATTCAAGATCTACTGGAAAAATCCAGGGTAATCTTTCAACAGCCGGGAGAGAGGAGCTACCATATTTATTATCAAATTCTCTCTCAAAAGAAGCCAGAACTTCAAGGTAAAAAATAAAATAAAATTTTGTCATTGCATTATGTACAGTACCTTAAAGCAAATGAAAGTGTAATACAAATGAATGCTTCAGTTTTTTTTAATATGTCAGACTGGATACACAAATGGTCAATTTTCTGAGCACACTTCACTATCATAAAATAGAATTTCTTTTATCTTTTCTATTAAAATTGAAAGTACCTAACCAATTGCTAACATATGCTGCTGTATAAGTGGACAATACATGTAAATTACAATCTAAATAACTTATTTTTGCTAAAAAAAAAAAAAGTCAACAACAAATACTTACGTATTTATGTTTTTTTCCTTTTGTAGACATGCTGCTGGTGTCCAATAATCCTTTCGACTATCACTTCTGTTCACAAGGTGTCACCACTGTGGACAATCTAGATGATGGAGAGGAGCTCATGGCAACTGATGTATGTCACCAATATGCTGTTTGTTGTTGTGATATCTTAGTTTTTCCATTTTACTTAGCATGTCTAATACTACATTTCTTTTCTGCACAAATATGAAGGAAGTGTCCTTCACCACTATCTATCTCAAAGCTACGCTTTTCAACCAACATCTGAAATTCGTGAAGGACTTTTTGTCTGTCACTGACATTTTAATGGTTCAGACAATGAGCATCATTAGACATGCAGTAAGACTTATTTATAAGACCAATGATGAAATAACATTGTAGCTTTTCATACACTGTAAAACCTCTACCCCCGAATAGTTATTTGCCTCAGTCCAATGAATACATTCATCACAGCAATAGTGCAGCAATTAAGAGAATTTTCTGAATATTTCTCGGACTTATTCAGAACAATTAATTTACTTGCATATTCCTAGTCTGTCTTTTGGAGATTCAAATTTTAATTTTTTTAATTTAGGATCCCATACTTAATGTTGGCACAATAGTGCAGGGCTTAATATAATTTCTCACAGCTCCTGTGTCCAATGTGTATTATTTAACAGTCTAGTCATCGTGTTTGTTGAGTCTGAATGTCTTGCAGCTATTTATGTAGGTTTTTGTTTTTTGTTTTTTTTCCAGATACTCTGATTTTCCCAATCTCAAAGATATGTTGTTAGGTTATATTATCAGAATTGGTCCAGTATGAGTGTCTGTGTGTTTGAAAGTGCCCAGAAATGGACTGATTTTGCTTGCACTAGTTGCTCTCAGAATAATGTTTGGAACCCTTTCAACCATCCAATAGAAAAAAGTCAGGATTAGGATGTATCGACAAATCAGTATTTTTTTTTAACTTTATATGCAATGTGATCTGAATCCTATTATAAAACACTTCATTTCTTTGTACTTATAGCATGCCATGGACATACTTGGATTCTCACCAGAAGAAAAATATGGCTGCTATAAAATAGTTGGTTCCATAATGCACTTTGGGAACATGAAGTTTAAGCAGAAGCAACGTGAAGAGCAGGCAGAAACAGATGGCACTGAAAGTCAGTTAAATAAAAATTGTCTTTTACTCTTTAATCTAGGCACATATTATGCATGCAGTGTCCCTTTCATACAGCAAATCGGGCATAAATATGAGATGCCTACAAAATATTTAATAAACTTTATGTTTTTTGGTTTGTTGTGACTGTTAGGAGATTTTATCTTGAAAATAATTTTATTTAATTTTTTTTGTTTGCATCATATAACAAATTAGCCTTAGGTAACTGGTGATATTTATTGAGTATAACTTAAATTTTTTAATAGCTCACATGTGGAACAAGCTAATAAAAACTTTTTGTGTGGCATTAGTTATGTGAAGATTGGTGACTAACAGTTTTTTGAATCTGTGTCTTGTTCTAGGTGCTGACAAAGCTGCTTACTTAATGGGGTTGAGCTCAGCTGACCTCATTAAAGGTCTGCTTCACCCACGTGTCAAAGTAGGCAACGAATATGTCGTTAAAGGTCAAAATGTAGAACAGGTAGTTTTTTATCCTTAATATCTTTGAAATAAATTTTGTCATGACCCATGATTCATGTAAAGCACAATTAGGCAATGAAATTAGTAAAACATTGTTGCAATTTTTAAAAAGAGAAACAAGACTTTAAAACTGACACCAGACCAGAAACAGGTGGAAACATTAAACAATAGTCCAAAAAACATTTATAAAGGTTTTAAATTTTCCAAAATGTTTTTTGGATTTTTTTTCAAAAGCAAAAATTGTATTTGGTATTTTTTATTCAAAAATCTTTACACCAATTAAAAAAAATGATCAGTTTGATTGTGACTGATTGAGCTATTAGCAAACACTTACACACATACAAAAACAGCAATTTATACCAGAAATGATTAAGTTGTTCTCGAGGATTTTTAAAACATTTCAATATGATTACAACTTGAAGTCAAAATTTACTGTTACAGCACTTGCCCCTAGTCTACTTACCACATGGAACAGAAAAAAGTATCAGAAAAATAATACACATGGATTGTAAATGAGATTAAATACATTGTGAGCATGTTACTTTTGTACATGTCTCATCCTAAAGACTTAATTTGGAAGGCTGAAAACTTTAGACCATTGAAAATCCATAAAATAATGCAGTTAAAAATTTGTTTAAGAAAATGTAATTTTTCCAGCGCACTAGTAAACCATTTGTTTTGCATTGAACATAATGCCCTGGTAATTTCATGAGTACTAAATAAATACAATATACAAACAGAAAAAAAACTTCAAGTAATGCAAAAATTATTAAATGAATTGCAGCATAAAAGTGATTATGTCTGTTGTGGACACCATAGAATCTTCTTGTTGTTACAAAAAAGGGGTTTAACTGCATTTTAAAAACATTCTTAAAATGTACTATCAAATGATGTTTTAATTGTGGGTTTGTAACTGGTCTAGTGCTAGTGCCTAGTGTGAAAAGCATTAAAGCATGTTAAAAGTTCTTTTCTTAATATTTTGTTTTGCTAAGTGAGTCTAGTATTTATCATGTTAACATTTTATTGATTACATTTCAGAATTCAGGGAAATCCTTGTGTTTTTCATCTTAGTAAAGCTGGTTTTCCTTTTCATGGATTAGGTAGTTTATGCTGTAGGAGCTCTTGCCAAAGCTACATATGATCGTATGTTTAAATGGCTAGTAAGCCGAATCAACAAGACCCTATATACATCTCTTCCAAGACAATTCTTTATTGGAGTACTGGACATTGCAGGCTTTGAGATTTTTGATGTGAGTAAACTATACTATACTTTGAGAAGGCTGCTTTTAATTTCTGAATTATATAAATAATTATATTTTCATTCTTTACAGTTTAACAGCTTTGAACAGCTTTGTATCAACTTCACCAATGAAAAACTGCAACAGTTTTTCAATCATCACATGTTCGTCCTGGAACAGGAGGAATATAAAAAAGAAGGCATTGATTGGGTCTTCATTGACTTTGGTTTGGATTTGCAAGCTTGCATTGACCTTATTGAAAAGGTACAGAAGTTCCAACATAGACTGTAATTTAGATATGTGTATATTTTTGATTTGATATACTTTGTTAATCCCAGAGAGGAACATATCTTTTTTGCATGACCTTTGGTAACAGTAAAGTAAAAATAAAAAAGTTTAGTTTTTAACCCCTTTGTTGGAGTTCTTAGCAAAACATGAATGCATAATAAACTGACACGCTCTATGATGTTTCAGCCTTTAGGTATTCTGTCAATTTTAGAGGAAGAATGCATGTTTCCTAAAGCCTCAGATACCAGTTTTAAGGCAAAGCTATATGATAACCACCTTGGGAAGTCAGCAAACTTTCAAAAGCCAAGACCTGATAAGAAGCGAAAATATGAAGCGCACTTTGAACTTGTTCATTATGCTGGTGTAGTAAGTATTCCTAATCATTATTGCATACATAGCAATCCTTTTTTTCTAGTGTGGGCTACATTGTCATAAATAGTTTTACAGTGATGTGTATTCAATATGTAATATAGCTAGTTCACTCCATGTTTCCTTAGGACATCAAGTCTCATCCTCATATAAGACAATTTTTACTTTGCTCTCATTATCATTCTCAATAAGATTACACCAAGTATAGATCTGGTTGTTTCCAGTATGTGTTTCTGTCCTTTTCAGGAACCACATTCACTTGTTTTAGTGTGTGGTTAATTTGTTTGGGAATAGAAATTATGTTTAGCTCAAACAAAGCTGAACAGATTTCTTATAATGTTTTTTTGTACACTTAGGTTTGGTCATATTACTTAGGAGTGTAAATAGAATTATCTGGGCATATGAGTGCATTTTTTATTACAAGGTAACATCATATACAACAGGCCATACTTTTTTTTTTTTCAGGTACCCTATAACATAGTTGGATGGCTGGATAAGAACAAGGACCCACTGAATGAAACAGTCGTTGCGTTGTTTCAGAAATCAGCTAACAAGTTGTTAGCCTCCTTATATGAAAATTATGTTGGATCTGATTCAGGTATGTTAGTTATTTTGAATAGCTTTAAATGCTAAAAACAACGACATTTCTAAACAATGCCAGCAAATGTCTTGAAAAAAGTTGTTATAATAGTTTCTTAATTTTAAAATATCTGTAAGTTTGCACAGTCATTGCCTGGTAGATTATTCAGTAATGTCCTACAGACAGATTTCTGTAATTCAATCAGGGGCATTTCTAAAGGCAAAAATTTAAAAATATGCTTCTTGTGTTTTATCTTATCTTTGTAATAACAGACCCGCCTAAATCAGGTGTCAAGGAGAAACGCAAGAAGGCAGCCTCTTTTCAGACTGTGTCACAGCTTCATAAGGTAATGCGTTTCCACTGCATAGAGAGGCAGATATTTTTTTCTGTCTTCAGTCAGTGCTATAAATTGCTGTTTTTATCTGTAAGACATACTCACTTTAAAATATTCCATTGCAGTATAGCATACTGTGTCCACTCCTTTCATAAACTAACCAAGAGACAAATAGGTTTCTTTCTTGTGAAATTTGCTGAGTACTCAAAGCCTTTTCAAGTGCAGTGTTTGATAAACAGGAAAAAAAAAATAATTCTGCATTGAACATCAGTTTATAATAAACGTATCAGTTCACCTATGTTAGTTATTGTACTCTTGTAGTTTTATTCTCTGACACTATGGCTTTACCCGATGATGAGGTGGAAGCAGTTAAGACTTGCAGTGATGTTTAGATAAATTAATGCATGAACATCACTTTAAGTCTGTGCTTACTCCATCCTCAAAATCGTCACATTAATTGAAAATGGTAATAATAATATAACCGGTAAGTAGGCAGGTGACAAAAATCTCCATACAAAATTATTTGTGTTGTTAATGTTAATTTACTTAGTCTGTGAAAGTAGTATCTTTTAAGGTTTATTACATTTAATTCAAATTAACACCTGTAGTATGTCTGGAGGAGGTTTGTGGAAATGTATTACTTTTTTATGGCACTGCCAGAGAGGAGAACATTCATTATTAGAATTGCTGGGGTTAGTTACCCTTTATGGGAAGTCAAAAGGGCCACAACAAGAAAAGAAAATTCACTCTTTTAGACAATTGCCCACCATAAATCTGTGTAGTATATAATCCTAAAAATTCAGCTAAATACAGATGAGAAGGTTTTATCAACGACATATGATTAGGAAAAGGAGCACATGAAATGTAAAACTTAGTATGACTGTTTCTCTCTTCAGGAAAACCTGAACAAGCTGATGACAAATCTTCGAGCAACCCAACCCCACTTTGTCCGTTGCATTATCCCTAATGAAACCAAGACACCAGGTTAGATTTCACTGACTATCATTCAATGTTTTACACAGCCATTGGTATCTTTGAGCAAATGGAAATAAATGGCCTATTGAAAGATTTAAGTTGTTAAATGTATTGTACTGTCACATTAGTCTGAGTAATGTGTTTTCATCATTTCCTACTGGAATACTTGTTTCAAAGTTAGATTTAGGCTCTTACATATGACTCAAAATGTCAAGAAATTACAGAATCCTGGGTTATAGGGTATACACACCATTTAGCCAAACAACATTGATCACCATGGGCATTCAGTACCTATAAAGTTTGGAAACACTTGCATCAGCATGTTTCTGTGGAAATGCTGACAGTTTCTTTACTTCAGAATTAAAAGAAGATTGACAGTATATATTGTAAAACACTTTGAAAATTCACAACTGACAAAAATATTTGTGTGATCTGTTATGAATACCCTTTCTGTATAACTAAATATCATTTGATACCCCATAATTTATTAAGGTGCCATGGACCCTTTCCTTGTACTGCACCAACTTCGCTGTAATGGGGTGTTGGAAGGAATTCGCATTTGCCGTAAGGGCTTCCCGAACAGGATCCTTTATGCCGACTTCAAGCAGAGGTAAGATGACTTATACAACAGAGTGCCTGAAATAGACTTAAATCTCAAGGTTTGGTTCCTGTCTTTCTCCAGCTCCTTGCAACAATGTGGAAAAAGCAGGTTCAAAAAATAGAAGGAAGGAGGTTAAAGTACACAGCTCAAGGGAATAAATTGCAATGAGCTGAAAGTGCAACTTTCTCTATTGCATAAACAATGAACAAAAATTATGTGCCAAAAGATGTACTTGCAATGATTTTTATGTTTATTCATTGGCTAAGCAAACCCTCTTACACAAATATCTGATATAATAATGCCACTGGGTCAAAATTTCAGAAGTCAAAGTTTGAATCCTGGCCCTATCACTGCCTGTGGGTGTGGGTTTTTTTTTGGATACACCATTTATTTTTTTTACCATATCCCAAAGAACTGCATGTCTGGTTGTATAGCATCATTAACTATAGAACGAGTGAGTTTATGAGTCTGCCTTACAATGGACAATTACAGATGTTTCCTGGAAAGATGGAGGCTCCCTGTGACCCCCAATTGGAATTATTAGGTTCAGAAAATATTAAAACAAATAAAATGTTAAGGTCTTTTTTATATTAATACACATATGATGACTGTACTAGCTTTGTATCTGGTATACACTGAAGTTTAGTGTATAAATATAATAATTAATTGCTTTATTTTATTCTGCTTTGCCTGTTAACATTAACGGTGACAAATGGAAAGCATCATTAACTAATTACAAAGTGGTGAAACCAGATAATGCCAGCTGCATAATTAAGGTTTTCAATGGTATATGCTTGTAACACAATTGGAAAAATTATTTTTAAGCTCCTGATGAACAGCCTACTGATTTTTTAAAGTGCTTTCCAGATCTATGTAAGATAATTTTATTTTGTGTAGACTGATTTTCAGGCAGCACTGTTAAAGTATAAACAACAGTTGAAAATGACCATCCATAATCCAAAATTGTACCTAACCATCTACTACATGAACACTGAGGTGACAGCTTACAGACTCCATTGCAGTCTTTTACTAGTATGCTTTCCCTATCCCTGTATTGGCTGTATGAATTTCCTCTGAGCACTCCAGTTTCCATACACAGGCCAAAGATATGTAATTAGGCTGATTGGTAAATCTGTCTTCACTTTATTTAACTCTGCTCTCCTGTTATTCAGTCCAAAGTTGAACATTGCATTGTGCCATTCGGGATAGGTTCAGATACTGATCTACGTGAACATAAATTGATGTCTATATTTTTTATTTTTTTAAAAGTTTAATGTTAGCTGTGTATTTCCATTGACTTATTTATTCTTTTTCTAAAACATTGTGCACTTCATGGTTACATAAACAAACACATTGTGTATCGTATTTTAATTAGTTCATTATCTCTTACAGATATCGCATCTTGAATCCTAGTGCAATTCCAGATGATAAATTTGTGGACAGTAGGAAAGCCACAGAGAAGCTTTTAGGTTCTCTGGATATTGACCATACGCAGTATAAATTTGGGCACACCAAGGTAACATATGTGTAATGTGGACTACTAGCTATAAAGTAATAGATAGGTTAATATCTTTTTTGTTTCATCTAAAGTATTTTTGTTTGTTTGTTTTTAGTAAATCTGTAAACCTATTGTCGCCTCCTATACTGTAATTAACTTTTTGCATACACTTTGCAATGATAAAATATAATCAAAGATTTATAAATTATATTCTCTTTAAGTATGATTACTATTGATTCTTTGGTGCATCTCTGAAAACTAAACAAAATATATAACACAAGGGGCCTTAACAAGATCTTTAACACGTTTAAATACTGGAATACAGGTATTCTTCAAAGCTGGCTTGCTGGGTCAGCTGGAAGAGATGCGAGATGAACGTCTTGCCAAAATTCTGACAATGATCCAGGCTAGAAGCAGGGGTCGTCTCATGAGAATAGAGTACCAGAAGATGATTGAAAGGAGGTCAGCATTTTACTTAAATGTATATTTTCTATAACCTAGAATACAGTATGCATTTCAAAGTTGCCCCCAGTCTTCATGTACCCAAAGAAGTTAAAGTGGAGAACACTTTAATTTCACAAGATTTACTGAAGTAGAGGACTCAAAGATCTTGTTCAAATGTTGGTTTAAACCTGGGGAGTTGCTGTAACATGTGGATGTATTGGTACTGTGAAATAGGGAGGTGCTTTAAAATAACTTAAACAGTGGCATAATGATAAAGATTCCTTCTTTTCTTTGAAAAACTTTACTATGAGGAAAATAATGTATATGCCCAAGATAGAAGCAACATATTTTATCAGTAATTTTAAGAGCAGCAGGATGTTTCAGTGGTTAGCACTTCTATGTCATTGATACAGAATCTTGAGATCAAATTGCAGTTTGCGCACTGTCCAAATGGAACTTGCATGTTCTTCTTGTTACTTAATAGTTTTTTATAGTCCAAAAACAGAAGGTTTATATTATTGGCAAATGTAATTAGGCTAAGTGACTGTACAGTCGTAGACAAAAGTTTTGAGAATGACACAAGTATTGGTTTTCACAAAGTCTGCTGCTTCAGTGTTTTCAGATCTTTTTGTCAAATGTTTCTGTAGTATACTGAAGTATAATTGCAAGCATTTCATAAGTTTCAAAGGCTTTTATTGATAATTACATTATGTTTATGCAAAGAGTCAATATTTGCAGTGTTGGTCCTTCTTTTTCAAGACCTCTGCAATTCCCAACTTCTCTCAACCATCCAAGAACAGTTTGGTGACAAACAATGCCTTTTCCAGCATGATGGAGCACCGTGCCATAAGGCAAAAGTGATAACTAAGTGACTGTTTGCATAATCTTAATGTAATTGTCAATAAAAGCCTTTGAAACTTATGAAATGCTTGTAATTATACTTCAGTATACCATAGAAACGGACAGCTCGGTGGCACAGTGGGTAGCGCTGCTGCCTCGCAGTTAGGAGACCTGGGTTTGCTCCCCAGGTCTTTCCTGCTTGGAGTTTGCATGTTCTCCCCGTGTCTGTGTGCATTTCCTCCAGGCGCTCCGGTTTCCTCCCACAGTCCAAAGACATGCAGATTAGGTGCATTGGCAGTCCTAAATTGTCCTTGGTGTGTGCATGTCCTGTGGTGGGCTGACGCCCTGCCCTAGGTTTGTTTCTTGCTTTGCCCCCTGTGTTGGCTGGGATTGGCTCCAGCAGACCCCTGTGACCCTGTAGTTAGGATATAGCGGGTTGGATAATGGATGGATGCCATAGAAACATCTGACAAAAAGATCTAAAAACACTGAAGCAGAAAACTTTGTGAAAAGCAATACTTGTGTCATTCTCAAAACCTTTGGCCACGACTGTATGTGCCCTGAAATGGATGGGTTGTCTTTCATATATTGAATCATGCCTTGATACTGATACTGCCAAGAGTAGGCTGTAGCATACTGTAATCATATATTGCAATAAATTACATCAGAAAAAAATAGTTATTGACAGCTATTTTATGCAGTACATGTTTGCATGTTCTGTTCCATTTTCATATGCATTTCTGTTTTTAATGGAATGCAGAGAAGCTCTGATGATAATTCAGTGGAATATTAGAGCATTCAATGCTGTGAAGCACTGGCCCTGGATGAAGCTCTTTTTCAAGATTAAGCCACTGCTTAAGAGTGCGGAGACAGAAAAGGAAATGGCCACTTTGAAGGAGGAATTCCTGAAGTTGAAGGAAGCACTTGAGAAATCAGAAGCTAAAAGAAAAGAACTTGAAGAGAAGCAAGTTAGCTTGATCCAAGAGAAGAATGATCTGTCTCTTCAGCTGCAGGCTGTGAGCTACTTTAAATTCATACAACGCTAATACTACATAGTTTTGGTAATGGAACACACAGTGCAAATGCATAAAGATAAATATGGCATGCATTTTCAGTTTTAATATAATCAATTTTAAGAACTAGAATTGAAATTTTTTTTAGATTATTTTAAATTAATATTACTTTCTCAATTTGTTTTTTTTTTCAATTTTTGTAGTTTAGTATAATAAATGCTATATGTTGCCCATGTGAAATTATTAATTTCCTTATAAAGGACAGTCCACTTGATTTAATTTTCTCCATCATATTAACCATCTACCAGGAGCAAGACAACCTTGCTGATGCAGAGGATCGCTGTGACCTGCTGATAAAGGCAAAAATCCAACTAGAAGCCAAAGTGAAGGAGCTCACAGAGCGCCTAGAGGATGAAGAAGAAATGAACTCAGAGCTTACTACTAAGAAACGCAAGTTGGAAGATGAGTGTGCTGAACTTAAGAAAGACATTGATGACCTAGAGATCACCCTGGCCAAAGTGGAAAAAGAAAAGCATGCCACAGAAAACAAGGTAAATACAATTTAATCTCTTATACTGTAAATTTAATTTTGTAACTTTCCACTCCACTTGTCAGTATTTCAGCCAGGACTTTATTATGCAGTGCTCTTATTATAATTGTCCTGGAACGTGAATTGGGTTAAAAGGGTTTTAGGGTTTTAGAATGTAATGTAATTTTACTTATGTTTTGTTAATTACTTATAAACTTGGAAATCATAAAGGCATCTTTTCATTCCCCAACATCCTAGGTTAAAAACTTAATTGAAGAGATGGCAGCACTGGATGAGATCATTGCAAAGCTTACCAAGGAGAAGAAGGCACTCCAAGAGGCCCACCAACAAGCTTTAGATGATCTCCAAGCTGAAGAAGATAAGGTCAACACACTCACCAAGGCAAAAGCAAAGCTGGAGCAGCAGGTTGATGATGTGAGTTACACTACAGCAAAAATAGTCCAGTTTATTATACTTTCTAGAGTCCTTTAAAGCTGTTTACTAAACTGCTTCACTATGGAAGCAATAGTTCTTTAAACACTTCTAAAAATGTGTGATGTATTATCCCAATAGTTGGAAGGCTCTTTAGAACAAGAAAAGAAAATTAGAATGGACTTAGAACGGGCAAAACGCAAACTTGAAGGAGATCTAAAACTAACACAAGAGTCTATCATGGATCTTGAGAATGACAAGCAGCAACTTGAGGAAAAACTAAAAAAGTGAGTATCAAAAGAAAAGGAAGATAATTGTAAAACATCCAACAATAAGACTGATAATGGAGTATGTTTTTATTAAAAATTATGACTTTAGTTATAGTTATAACCTTCTTCTTTCAGCGTATCCTATTAAAAGATTACAAGCAACATATTTTTGCATATTAAAGAAATGAGCCATTCCTTGAAATTGTTTTCTTCATTTGTAGAAAGGACTTTGAGATGAATCAGCTAAGTTCAAAGGTGGAGGATGAACAAGCACTTGTTGCCCAGCTTCAGAAAAAAATAAAGGAACTGCAAGTAAGTGAAACATATTAAAAGGACACTGGATTTGTAAAGCTTGAAGGTTTGTCCTATGTCTACATTTTCTGGCCATCTTTAGAAAAGTGAATTTGTACTAATGTATACACAACTGCTACATTAATCAAGTAATCTATTACTTACTGTTTTTTTGGTTGGAGAAATTGAAAAATGTCTGGCTATGATGATAAAATCCTTGAAGTGAATTTTTAAAAAAAATTAACAAAAATAAATCAAATATGATACTTTATTTACCTTCTTACTTGGGAATCTTATTTTTACATAACTGCAAAATAATCACGTCGGCATTTGAGATAAGCCGTTTATTTTACCATAATAAAGCAGTATTAATCTAGTGATGATGAGCAGCATATGGTAATTTCACCTAGCTGATGCAAACATTAAGCTTACCCATAAAAACAACTTAAAAATAGTTAAACACTGATCTTGCCCTGCGGTGGGCTGGCACCCTGCCCGGGGTTTGTTTCCTGCCTTGCGCCCTGTGCTGGCTGGGATTGGCTCCAGCAGACCCCCGTGACCCTATAGTTTGGATATAAAGGGTTGGTTAATGGATGGATGGATAAACACTGACCTTGCATGAAAGGTATGGTTTCTAATGACACAGTACATTGTTTGAATATAGACATTAAGGATTTAGTTTAATCTAATGTAGACATACCTAGAAAAATTCAAACTAGCACTTCAACATGGTCAACGTAGAACAACAGTGCTTACAGTTGGCTACCTATCTGATCCAGCATCCTGGGTCGAAATCCACAGTTGTTGTCCATTTGAAGCTAGCACATTCTTCCTCTGTCTGTAGGGGATTTCCTTTCACATCCCAAATATGTAAAGGTTATGTTAATTGGTGATTCCACATTTACCTGGTTTCCATGAATATACTCTGTTATGGACTAGTGCCCTCTTCAGGGCTGGTTAATGCCTTGAACCCAATGCTGCTGGCATTGGCTTTGGCCCACTATGTCCCAGAGTTGAATTAAGCTGGGTTGAGAATGATATTTTATGTTAATTTAATATGTTTTCTTCCCAAAACCAAACATTTTAGTGTACTAAGACAATTATCTTGTAAGAGATAGGGTTGTACTTTTATTAGAGGAAGTTATCTTTTTTTAGTTTCAAACCAGAAACCAGGCCGCATTGTTTTACTGAAAGTTATTATTAAGGCTGACTTTGTAAAATGCCATGATACTATGATGTTTACCCTCTTACAGTTTTTAAATATTTTAGTGAATCTAAGTATATGCATTTACTCTGTCAGGCCCGCATTGAAGAGCTTGAAGAAGAGCTTGAAGCAGAGCGAGCAGCTCGTGCAAAAGTGGAGAAGCAGCGATCTGATGTGGCTCGGGAGCTGGAGGAACTCAGTGAGAGACTGGAGGAGGCTGGTGGTGCCACAGTAGCCCAGATTGAGATGAACAAGAAACGTGAGGCAGAATTTCTTAAACTGAGGAGGGATCTAGAAGAAGCTACACTTCATCATGAAGCCACAGCTGCTACACTGCGAAAGAAGCATCATGATAGTGTTGCTGAGCTTACAGAGCAGATAGACAACTTGCAAAGGGTAAAGCAGAAATTAGAGAAGGAGAAAAGT
Organism: Polypterus senegalus; assembly: GCF_016835505.1. Taxonomy (NCBI): domain Eukaryota; kingdom Metazoa; phylum Chordata; class Cladistia; order Polypteriformes; family Polypteridae; genus Polypterus; species Polypterus senegalus. The sequence continues at coordinate 56,097,034 of NC_053167.1, read as the reverse complement.
GAAATGAAGATGGAGGTAGACGATTTGGCATCAACTATTGAGCAACTCACCAAGTCCAAAGTAAGCAAGAATATAGTGAATGATATGTAGCTTGAATATTGAGACAACTCAGTCCATATTGAACACCAAAGTAGTCCTGTTCACTGTACACTGCTATCATTTGTTTGTAGCTGTGAGAACATGAAAAAATACTTAATTGAAGCAAGTAAGACTAACTTTAACACAACCTGAATTTTCTATTAGGGCAATGCTGAGAAGATGAGCAGAACATATGAAGATCAGCTGAATGAATCTAAATCCAAAGTTGAGGAACTCCAAAGGCAGCTAAATGATGTTACATCTCAGAGAGCACGAATCCAGACAGAAAATGGTAATGTTCAAAACTAAAGGGGAACTCATATTTGTTACCTTGTATAATGCTAAACAACAATCTCAGTGCTTCACATATAGTCACTGTATATATTTATGTTAATTTAAGATAATTTTCTAAATTTATATCACAGAATAAAGCAGGCAGCTTTTTTGTTCAATATTTCAAGCATTATTGTTAAAATATGTGCCAGTAAAGATTTAAACATTGTTTTTAGTTGGTCAAATGAGCGATGAACCGACACCCTGTTTTCTTCCTTGCACCCAATGCTTCTGGTATAGGCTCTGGGTTCCCATGTCCTTGAAGTGGGTTAAGTGGCTCAGAGATTGATATATTATTGGCTACATTTTTCTACAGAAACATAAAAGCTAAAAGCTAAAAATATGATTTTATTAATATTTCTGTCTTATGTCTAATCAAAGGTTTTTCTAAGCATAACAATTATAAACCCTATGCTAATATTAAATATTTAAAAAAAGCTCTTCTAACTCAATACCAAGAAAATTCCAGATGTAGTTTTAAACTTTTGATTCTATTAACAGGGGAGCTGAGCAGAAAGTTAGAGGAACGTGAATCGCTCATTTCTCAACTAAGTCGCAGTAAGACCTCTTTCACTCAGTCCATCGATGAACTGAAGAGACAATTAGAAGAAGAATCTAAGGTAATAGACTAACTAGAATATGGTCAACTGGAACAAATGGAGCATGGCCCTTTAAATCCTGTTTTACTAATAAGGTGTGCTGTCAAAAAAGTAATGCAATAATATATTTAGTCATAACCTTCAGTATTACACACAATAAATGTCAACATATAGCAATATAATTTGTCATAACTTTACATGATAAAATCAGGGCTAATGAGTTTTCATTATTTACTCACCACCATATCTGTGTTAACAGAGGACATCCATATTGTGCTGTCTACATTTAGGTCCCCAGCAGCCAGAGTTAAAATCCGAAGGAAACTCCAGAGTTAAAAAAAAAAATGCTGTTTTTGTATCCCTTGAAGGAGAAGTTGCTTTTTGATATCCAGGGAGAGGACAAAATCTGCATTCAAGCAGCTTAGTGGGGAGAAGGCCAAAAAGAAAGAGCTAAATCTGGAAAATGCACCTCTGTACATCAGTATAATGTATACAAAGTATAATACACATACAAAGACATCACACTTACTCAGAGTGACTAAATGGGAAGATATAGCATAAATATTATATTTAATTTGTTGTTAATTCTGGCTTATTTAACATGATGGTACAATATTTAGTGTGAAGCCATACAAAGTGTAAATGCCCTTAATTCTGGGCATTTTTCTCAAAGGTTGAGCACTGGGATAAGGAGTAAACATTATATCTCTCCAAAAGTGGATTTGGATTATAATAACCTCATATTGGGTCTGTATTTTTACTTACATTATTTCAAATAAATGTGACAAGATACTAGATGTATATGAATTGTAGATTGTCTTTTTCATCCATGAAACCAGTAACAGCAAGAACAACAAAAGAACAACAAAAACATTTAAAGCAAGATACTATAATTTGTTTCTTGGAATATTTCCTGGCAGTATGTAAAAGTGTTATTTATAGTCAGCATTTGACGATAATTCAAAAAGAAATTGTAAAGTAGATCAAATGTCTGTAAGATTGCTGGAGTAAATTTAATGAAAGTGACACATGTATTAAATATTTAAAAAGCAACTGGAATCATTAAATGCATGTTTAGAAAAGTCTTCAGTTTTGATCTTGCTTTTGAACAATCCCAACAGTTAAGCATAGGAATTAAGCAGCGGGACAGGATACCACCAAACACAAATTACGCAACCACCCATTTTTGTGACACTGTCCAAGTAAACTGACCTAACTGTGCTCAGACTGAATTATTTTAACAACATTATCCAGCCCGTTTAATTCAGTTCATGATCAAAAGGGGCTGGAGCCCATTCAGGAAGTACTAGACCCAAGGCGGGAAACAACCCTGTGTATCAGTCCATCTCAGAGCACACTTACCTACATAGGGTCCAATTCAGAACTGCCAGTTAACTTAACCTGCACATCTTTAGAGATGTAGGAGGAGAATTTCCAAATTGACAGGTATAAATTGAAAAAGTCATACAGGCAACATCTGGTTACAGCAGTTGAAACCAAGATGGTAGATCCATGAGGCAGAAATGCTACTAACTACATCACCGTGCCACCTCCTGGATGTAAAAATAATGCATAGAAATCATAGATAGGCCTTTATTTGTTTCAGAGAAAAATGTGGCTTTTTACAGAATGTCTTTAATTAAATAAATAAATAAATAGGTAGATGAGTAAGTAAATAAGTATATAAATAAATAGATAAATATACACACGCACTTTGGTCTGAACACACACCGGAATGACAATAAAGCAAGAAAATGAATAAGAAAGAAAAGTTCTGACTTCACAGTTACAGTGAGGCATTGTGCAGACATATTGCTGTTGTTATATAGTCGTGTTTCTTGAAACACTTGATCCTCAGTGTTGGTGTGTATGAGAGAGAGCGGATGTGCAGGAATGTTCGTTATGGTACTCGGTTTATGTTTAATTCCCTCCTGTGCTGCTGCCTCCTGGGAATCCAAAGTGTGACCCATAACTGAGCTTGCCCCTTTAATTAGTTTGTCGATTCGGGAGTTCTGTCTTGAGGTGATGTTACCAGCCCAGCACACCACAGCATTGGCACATAATTGTACTGAACATCACAGAGTTATACAAGATGCAAAGGAACACATTAGAGGAACACAGTCTCTGAAGAAAAAACATCATGCTCTGCCCTTTCTTGTATAGTTCCTTTGTCTTCTGAGAGCAGTCCAATCTGTCATTAATGTGGACTTTCAAGTGCTTGTAGAAATGGACCGCCTCTTCAACCATCCCCTGAATAGTGATTGGACATAGAGGCTCTTTCATATGGTCAAAGTCAATAACCAGTTCCTTGGTTTTGTTAATGTTAAGATGCAGACAATTCTGTTTGCACCATGAAACAAATTTCCCCACCTGACTACTGTACTCTGTCTCATCCTCATATCAGTATACTTCATAAGTACAGAATCATCTGAGAATTTCTGCAGGTAACATGACCTGATGTTATATTTATAGTCTGGGGTGTACCAAGTGAAGAGAAAGGAGACAGGACCATTCCTTGTGGTGCTCCAGTGTTGCTCACATCCGTTTCAGAAACACAGTCTTTGAGTCTCAGGAACTGCAGTCTGCCCGACAGATAGTCCATTATCCATGACACCATAAGCTCATCCACCTGCATATCTCAGAGTTTACCCCTTAACAGTGAGGCCTGGATGGCATTGAAGGCACTGGAAAAATCAAAAAATCATAATCCTCAGAGTGCTGCCAGCTTTGTCCAGGTGAGAATAAGCCTTTGAAGCCGATAAGTAATTACATCATCCACTTGAGTCTTTGTCTGATAGGCAAACTGCAGTGGGTCCAGGTGGTCTACCACAAGAGGACTCAAAGTCCAGGACCAGTCTCTCAAAGGCCTTCATGATGTGAGACATAAGTGTCACTGGTCTGTAGTCATTAGTTGAGGAGGCATCTGCCTTCTTTGCAACAGGAACAATCGGGATGTTTTCCGCAGCAGTGATACTTTCTGAAACCTTAAGGATGGGGTTGAATAGGTAACAGAAGACAGTACAAAGTTATTCAGCAAATGCCTTAAGAATTTGAGGACTGATTCCATCTGATCCTGCAGCTTTTTCGGTGTGTAGCTTTCTCAGTTGTCTCCTTACTTAGTCTTCGGTTATGGACAGTCCACATTGATGGTCTGAGGTGGACCTGTCACTGTCCATTCCATTTGATGTAAGGAGTCGTTGATGTAGTAAAAATAGTGTGAGGAGACTGGTCATTGGAATATGGTGGCAGTGGGTGGGAAAATCTTTTAAAAAATTGGTTCAGGGTGTTAGCTTTGACCACATCTCCTTCTAGCACCTGAGCCATGGTTTGCCTGAGTCCCGTAATTATACCCAGTCTATTCCAGACATCCTTCATGGTATTCTGAGTGAGTTTGTTTTCTATTTCAACTTTGTAAGCATCCTTTCCTTCACTCATATTTTTCTTTAGCACACACTGTATGTCCTTCAGAGCCTCTTTGTCCCTGGATTTGAATGCTCTCATTTTCTCATTCAGGACAGCTTTCAGCTCCTTAGTAATCAAGGGTTTGTTGTTTGGAAAGCAATGCACTGTCTCTGTGGGTACCACTGTGTTGACACAGAAGTTAATATAGTCTCAGATGCAGTAAAATGGTCCCTCAGTGTTGTCTCCATGTGACTCACACATCATTTCCCAGTCTTTCACTTGGAAGCAGTCACTCAGAGCCATTTCAGTGTCCTTTTCCTCACTATTCTGCTGGTAATCAATGTCAAGCTGCTATATTATGAAATATATATTACTTATTTAGGATAAACAACTTAAGAAGATCTTTGGTTTAAAGGAACCAAATGCATGTTTTAATTTGATGATATCCCAAGTAAATCATAAAACATTTATTATTTATATTACTTATTTCTCAATAGGATTTTTTAATTATCAAGGTATTTTTCCGTCACTCTTTTCCTTTACAGGCTAAGAATGCACTAGCCCATGCTCTGCAGGCCTCTCGCCATGACTGTGATTTGTTGAGGGAGCAGTATGAAGAAGAGCAGGAAGCAAAGTCAGAGCTACAGCGTGCTCTCTCCAAAGCAAATGTAGAAGTAGCACAGTGGAGGAACAAGTATGAGACCGAGGCCATTCAGAGGACTGAAGAGCTGGAAGAGGCCAAGTATGTATCCGCCCCTCTCTTATCTTGTATGCTTAGAGATTCTGTTCATCTGTTAAACAGATTGTAAGTTTTCTAATAGCCACATAATTTTCCTTTATTCCTACAAACGCTATCATGGGTACTTTACAAACTGAAGTACAGAATTTTTGCATAGGTCTGCCTGTGTATAATGTATGTGAGAGAGAGTTTGGGAACTTGCACTGATATGTAAGAGATCCAATTTTGATATTAGTGAAGTCTGCATTTTTAATAAAAGAAAAAGATCACTATATAGCAGAAAATGGTAGCAAAGATTTGGATTTGTGTCTCCCTTTTTCTGTAACATTTCAATTTTTACTTTATCTTTTTTTGTTTGTTCTTTATCTTAACCTTCTTTTATTTCATTCTCTTTCGTTCTCCCCTTGCATATTAAGCTTTTGCTTTTTCATCTTTTTGTCTAATGTTGTTCTGAGTAACAATTAAAAGGAAAGAGATTGCGACAGTTAAACTTCATTTCTGGCTAGAAAATCTGACAATATAACTTTATTAACTATAATTTTCCTTCATCCAAATAGTGTAAATTAAAACTGTTGTACATATGCTGCACAATTATTAGTGTTTATTTATACATTTACCCCCTCTTTATTATCTCCAAAGTAATATTGTATCATTGTGAGCCATGGTAGATTTAGTTAAAGTCTTTAAGTTACATTATTCATTGTTAGCAGTAGAGATTATCATTCCAAATAAACAACCACACCACTTAGTAATACTGACTCTAACCATGCATCTCAAACATCAAAGCCGTTCTTGTGCCTCTTGGCAATAATGTGTTCTGATTTGTGTGTAGCAGTCCATTTATCATTCTAGATTTCAAAATGTAAAGCTTTATTAGAAGAAGCTGGTACAAATCCTGTGAAGATGTATCTTTGAAAATATTACAGGAAAAAACTAGCAATCCGTCTACAAGAAGCAGAAGAAGGCGTGGAAGCGGCAAATGCTAAGTGTTCGTCATTAGAGAAGACAAAGCATCGCCTGCAAACAGAGATTGAAGATCTGGTAGTGGATCTGGAGAGAGCTAACTCAGCAGCAGCTGCTCTTGACAAGAAGCAAAGAAACTTTGACAAGGTCTTATCAGAGTGGAAGCAAAAGTATGAAGAAGCTCAGGCTGAGTTGGAAGCTTCACAGAAGGAGGCTCGTGGCTTAAGTACTGAGCTCTTTAAACTTAAGAATGCATATGAGGAGTCTCTTGATCACTTAGAGACGCTCAAAAGAGAAAACAAAAACCTGCAAGGTGGGTTTGTTTGGTTCTTTTAAAATATGGCAGTTTATATTTAATGTAAGAAAACCTCAGAAGAGTTATAATAGCTTAGGTCCATATGCAACATAAAATTATAGCAGTATTTTATATTGTCTTGTCAGTATGTTACAAAATTATTTGCTCAGAGCTTCTAATTTTAGATTTATTCTTCCTTCTAACTGAAATTCTGGTGATCTTGTTTCCCTATCTTTCAGATTAAAGAAAATAGTGCCTTTCTAATTTCATTTGTTTGTGATTTTGATAGCTTTTCCTGGGTCATTTTGCCAGTAAGCAATAAGCCCGCTGTAATCAGTCGAAAAGTAAATACATTAACACTGTTAATAGCTATGCATCCAACCATTTTCCTACTACAAGGTGCATTCAAATATAAACAGGAATTTATGAGCTACACTTTATTTATTGGATACAATGAAATGACATAAACACTGTTTTTCTGTATAGCCTCCTGAAACTGCAATACCCTTGTTCCAGCACTCGGGAAGCTTCTTAATCCCAGAAGAGTAGAAGTCTTCTGATCCATTCTTGCACAGCACATCAATAACCTCACTGTTTGACTTGAATTTGTTCCCTCCTAAGCACCAGTCCATCGCGGGACCAAACTAATTTAGTTGTCTGTCAGCCTAAAATGCAGATCTCTCTGTTGTATCAAGTAGAAAGCCAGACAAACTTTGAGAGAATGTGCCTACTTGACACCGACAGTTCTAGAGTCAAAACTCAAACCCAAGACACCATTTGTCTTGATATTAGCAGAGACATAGGGAAAATGAAAGCTTAAAAAAAAAACAAAAAAAAAATGAAATGTCCATTAGTATTTGTTTATTTGAAATGTATAATCTTATACAGAGGAGATCTCAGATCTGACGGATCAGATTGGAGAAGGTGGGAAATTGATTCATGAGCTTGAAAAGATGAAGAAGGCACTGGAGACTGAAAAGAGTGAGATTCAAGCAGCCCTGGAGGAGGCTGAGGTACTGGGCAAGTATATGTTTTCACAGTGTGAGGCAGGGATAAAAGACACTTAGATAAATTAAAATATTCCTATTGTTTTAGATGACAAGCAACAACAATAACACCAATGATTCAACCTCTTTAAACAGAATACGATGCAAGGTTGCCTTACAAATATTAAAAAATATTCAAAGAGCCTTACTATTGTTAGTTTCTTTCAAATAGTGATGAAGTCCACTTCTTGGTTATACAAACGTCTTGATAGGGGCAACTAAATGGTCTGATGCTACATGACAAAGAAGGTTTATAGCATCACATGGCATCCCCAGCATCATCTTGTGAAGCTGCCTTGGTAATCTTATCAATTCACAAAGAAGAAATCAGAAATTATGTGCTTTTGAAATTAAAAGTATTATCAAAAAAATTATTTTAAATGATTTCTGTGTTTAATTTTCCATATTTTGGATGATTATTGAAACCAGTCCAACAGAATGTACTAGAGACACACAGCCAGAACCGATTTAGTATTTCCAGCCAGGCTGCTAGAATCATTTTAGACAGATGTAATCTCAAACTTTAAAGTTTGTGCATTTTTTTCAAATCTCCAATGAGAACAATTAGATATGTGCTTTTAAAAAGAGGTGTATAAATGACCCAGCAGACCAAAAAAGGCAAGAATAACTCCATGACATTTTTATTCCTTGCTTGCAGGGTGCTCTTGAGCATGAAGAGAGCAAAACTCTCAGAATTCAACTGGAGCTCAATCAAATCAAAGCAGATATTGACAGAAAGCTGGCTGAAAAGGATGAGGAAATCGACAATCTCAGGTGATTTCATTGATGAGATGAATGCTCAGAATAATTGAATATGTTTTGTAAATGTCTGATTCTTCTCCCATTAATAAAACCACTGATTCATTTATTAAATTGTGTAATGTTTTTGAGAGTCCCAAGCACAAAGTCCCTAAAACTTCCAAAAATTCCCACTAGAAGAGGATATTACCTTCAAACTCCTAAAGATCATTATGAAAAAAAAGATTTATTTTTCACAAAAATGCTCTGAATAGATGATAAATAAAATGTATTATCATTATTATTACTAGTATGATGAGCTTAATTCATTATTAGTCATATACTGATTATGCAGACACTGTTTACTGAAATCCCAAATTCTCCTAAACATTTGTATTCTCTCTTCTTCCATAAATATCGTGTTATTTACAATGAAACTACAAAATAATTTAAATTTCATAGATGTTATTTTCCATTTTGTTTTTGCATCGTGCTTTACCCATTTGGCCAATCCGTTGCTTAATAATACGTTTTTTTTTTTTCTTTTTTGTGCTCTTCCTATTCTTAACATAAAAAGACAATTTTAAAGTAGCATTTTTGAAGAGTTCATAGATCAGGTATAGGTTTATGAGCGTCAAATAGCCTTTTGTATCGATGCCTTAGTGTGTTACTGAAACGTTGCATATTGGAATGTTAAGGCTGTTGATCAGAGGACACTATAGTCATCACAGGAGGGATGTGGAAAATGAATTGCTTATTTATCATTTATGAGTAGTAAAAAGTGGACTATGTGGATAATGTTCAAGGGAAAACAAAGTCCACTTCAATTGCAAGCCTCTTTTAAAAGTAAAACAAAAACACAACACATTTCCTCTAGTAATCAGACAGAGGTATCTTAGTGTGAATCCTTTCTTCAGTTTATGTATATTTGGTAAATTTATAGTTCTGCTAAAAAAGTAGCGCTTCTTCAGCCAACTGATTCTTTTTTTCCTGCAGGCGAAACCACCAGCGTGCCTTAGATTCAATGCAAGCAACTCTGGATGCAGAGGCCAAGTCGCGCAATGAGGCACTGCGTCTGAAGAAGAAAATGGAAGGAGACTTAAATGAAATGGAGATCCAGCTCAATCATGCCAATAGGCAGGCCACTGAATCCCAGAAACTAGTCAGGCAATTACAAGCTCAGATAAAGGTGAATCTTAACGATGTGATAAAAATGTAAAACTATTTCTTAATTGGAGCATTAAAATAGTGTCATCTGTGTATTCTTTATAGGAAGACCATTTACCGTGGTCGGTCTTAAATATGCGGTATCTTTTACAATCAGGATGTCCAAATTGAGTTGGATGACTTAATCCACCGTAATGACGACCTAAAAGAGCAGGCGGCTGCAGTAGAACGCAGGAATAACCTGCTCATGGCAGAGGTGGAGGAGCTGAGAGCCAGTTTAGAGCAGACAGAACGGGGGCGCAAACTTGCCGAGCAAGAACTGCTTGAGGCCACAGAGAGAGTCAACCTTCTTCACTCACAGGTGAGCAATCTCTTCTTCTGTACCACTATCTGAACTCTGGAATTTTAGGTGAATTTCACTCTAAGCAAAGTAAATAGCTTAACATAACCATGAATTTAAAAATAAGTTTATAATTATTTTCTTCATTAGATGTATTTGCAATTTAGGAGACAGAACTTCGAACCAATCTAAATGATTACAGGAAATTTCAAACTGAAATGAAGTTCATCCACTTTTCAGTTTTCTACCCACTATCCAGTTCAGTGTTTGTGAAGCTGGTGCCTCTTTCAGCAACACTGACTGCAAGTTGAAGAACAACCCTGAACAAAGTGTAAAACCATCACAGGGCATGTCCACATAGACAATCATGGTCATGCATACAGTGCAAATTAGAGTCTGCCATTTCTCTAACCTGCACGTTTTTGAATGTCAGTGGAAAAGCAGGATACAAAAAAAAAAAAAACTTTGAAAAAGATTCATGGTCCACAAAGAGAGCTGTGAAGTTGCCATGCTAACTACTAAAACACAGCACTAAAGACAGAAGAACCTTCACAATGCATTTTGCTTATTTTGGATTTTTTCTCTTTTAAAAATTTCCAAGTATATAACTGATAAATAAACATTTATTGTAAGTTAGGCAGCAGATAACCTGATACCATTAACCTCCAGGAGTTTGCAGTTTATAGGGTCATTACTGTACAGGACAGGTGGCAGGGTGGCACGGTGGTAGCACTGCTGCCTTGCAACAAGGAAACTTGGATTCATATCTCAGGTGCTCCTAGTGCAGAGTTTGCATGTTCTCCCCATGTTCAAGTGAGTTTTCCCCCACAGTCCAAAGACATGCAGGTTAATCTGGGCCTAGTGTGTGAGTGTGTTTACCCAGTGATGGGTTGGCATCCTGTCCAGGGTTTGTCCCTGCACCCAGTGATTGCTGGGATTGGTGCCAGCTACCCTGCAACCTACCATAGATAAGTGTGTTAAAACAATGAATGAATCAGTGGATGGATGAATGAATTATTGTACATGGTACAGTGAAATGCTTTCTTGTAAGTGCTAATCTAAATGGAACACAATGCCAGAGTTAGTGAGCATAGCAGCCTTACCCCAAAACTTCCATCTTCCTTTCTTGAAAAATTTCAGAACGTATTTGTCATTACCAGACAAACAGAATAAGGAAACCAGTTTCGTTATTAGAGTACTTAACATTTCTAATGCCGCTTTGAACCACTGGTTGCAGGTTTTAGAGTTGGGGCAATCTGTTGTTATGCTATGTTAGCCATACATTAATTTGAAAGTCTAGCATGCTGAAAATAGTGTACTGCAACCTTTTATTTCCTGCTAAGTGTTCATACTAAATTAATCCACATATATAAAGAAACAAGTGGGAGGTATTGTGGCACAGCACTTAGCTCTGCTGCCTCTCAGATCCAAGCCAGGATTTCAAACCTGGTCTAGCCATTTGCTCTGTGCAGTTATGCTCATGGATATTTCCCTAAATGCTCTGTATTACCAAATGTATCCAAAAGATGAGTAAGTGTGCTCTGTGGTTGACTGGTACCATGTCCAAGTTTGGTTTCTCCTTCTCCTTTACACCTGGCGACCATTTTTATTTTCTACAAGAATTCTATTATCCTCCCAAATCTCAAAGATGTCCATGTTAATTTTATAACTGTCCAGTATGTTGTAATGTGGATGTGCGAGTGTGTTCTACGGTGGACTGGCATCATAGTAAGTGTTGGCACCTGCTGTGCAACAAATGCAAGGACCCTGTAATAGACTAAGTGGATTAAAAAAAATGAATGAAGGGATGGAAGCAAAAGATGACACTGGTATTCAAAAACAACATTATTGTCTTATTACTATTAATATTATTCAGTTGGTCAACTTCTTTATGTGGTCTTGCAGAACACCGGACTGATTAACCAGAAAAAGAAGTTGGAAAGTGACATTGCACAGCTGTCATCAGAAGTTGACGATGCTGTACAAGAGTGCCGCAATGCTGAAGACAAGGCAAAGAAAGCTATAACTGATGTGAGTGGCCTTTACCTTTTTTATATATAACAGGGATGTTGTAGCTTATTTTAACACTGGAGTGCTAGCTTGATGGAAATGGCAGTTAAGAAAAAAGTGAAGCTATAAATATCTATGATTAAATAGTATAGTGCAAAGTAACTGAGGCTAAGTCTTCTGAACATTTTCTGCTTTACATTTTAAACTCTTATGTGGATACAAGTTATTATCAATATTTATAATTTTTATGATGAATTGAAATAAGGCCAGGCCAGACCGAGGTAAGGGTTCCATTTATTTAATTTTCTTTTTTGGTGTTTTCCCTATCAGGCAGCAATGATGGCAGAGGAGCTAAAGAAAGAGCAAGACACCAGTGCTCACTTGGAGAGGATGAAGAAAAACATGGAACAAACCATCAAGGACCTGCAGATGCGCCTAGATGAGGCAGAGCAAATTGCACTTAAAGGAGGCAAAAAGCAAATCCAGAAACTGGAGAGCAGAGTGAGTTCAGGGCCGTCTTTATAATTCTTAATTTGCTGACAGTAAATACACTAGAATGTGCTTTGTACAGAGCAGACACACATGCTATTTTGTAACTCTGCCTACAAAAGCAAAGGAAAAAATTACTTTTGTTAAAAAAAAAAAATATAAAAATCTTCTACTTAAACAATAACATTCTAAAGGTGAAGTAGCATTTACTACTTGTGTGTGTCCTCCCTGAGGAGGGCCTTTGGCAGGGTGAGTGTGGCCTGTTTGATTTCTTTGTTTGAAATGTTGTATACTGTATCTCTCGTGTAAAAAACATCTGTCAAGATTGGATTGAATTGACCCAGAACTTAAAAAAACATTTAGTGGAATCTTGTAGACATTTCTCCTATCATTCAAAATGAGTTTATGCCATTTTCCTACCATTATTACACTCACTCTGACATTTACCTTTTTTTTTTCCCCCTTCATCACAGTTTGTTGATTTTTCACAAGGCTGTGCTTCTCCTTTTCTTCATGCCTTCTTGCTTGTCCTTTCAGGTCCATCCCATGATGTAGAGGCATTATTTTCAAACTGTTGCCATACATTGGCCAATTTTAAAATTTGGTTCCTCCCTTCCAAAATACACTAGCCCATCATTTACCAACCTGTAGGCGGTGGCAGCATGCAAGTGGGTTGTGGCCAACCATGGACAAAATATCTCATCCATCCAACTAAACCCATCCATGCACCACTACAACGGTCATGCTCGATTTACAGCAGCAGTATCATAAGTGGAGCGCAGTTGGTCCTGGTCGACCTCCCTAAACCCTGTTCTGTCATAGTGCTTATTCACCATGGAGGAGAAGCATTCACAATCACGCTTGATTTAATGACAGGGGTCACCTCCACTCCCACCCCTCAGATGACCGAGCTAAATTAACATGGGTGCCCCCCTTATGCTAAATTCACGGAGGGGGAAAGGTTGGTTGTGAACACACTGGTATGTGAAAAACTGGGTTGTGACACCACAATGATTAGGAAGCACTGCAGTAGCCATTACTTACATCAACTACCATAAGCCTCGATGCACCTTCCACAACTGGTTGACGACAGTTTGTAGTTAACATCTTTGATACTATTCTGTTCTTTCATCTGCCGTACTTTAATGCCACATTCATAGTCAACTTGATCATAAATCTCTTTGGAGATTACATTTAACCATGTCGGAGGTCCAAAATATCCTATTTTGAAGACACTAGTCAAGCAATCTTGCCCTTCTTGTCATTGGGCACTACTGTGGAGCTCTTTTGTCCTCCATAAAAATGAATACTGTGTCTGACTAGGATTGTACTCTCACTCTTACAATAAGTATTCATCATAATAAAACTAATAATTGAACATGAAAACCAGAACAGGTCATTCAGCCCAACAAACTTACCAATCTTATCCTAGTTTCATCAAAATAACACTAAATTTGAAAAGTCCCTAAACACCTACTCTCTGTCACATTATTGCACACATCTGTGGTTTTCTATGAGAAGAGAAACATTAACATTTAACAAGTATCTGTGTCACCATGTTCTTGTTGAATTAATTTTTAAATCCACTCTACAACTTCCTTTAAACATTTGAGCACATAAACTCCATTCGCTTAAGCAAATGTCTGCTTAATTAATAATGATAATAATAAATAACCATTTCAGATGCTTAAAACATCCATGTACAGGGTTTTTTTCCACAAAATGAAAAGGAATAAAAAAACTAAGTAAACAAAACTTTAATGCCACTTTTCCAGTGCAGTCTGCCCCCACTTAAAGTCCAGGCCCTGACAGGCTCTGCGACTCCTTACACAAGTTACATTTGAAATGTTCTGCTCAAGGCTGCAGAAATTTCCCTTTTTATTCAGCAAGATGCTGGACTACATGCCCATGCAGCCATCAAAACAGCAAGGCCAGGATAAATCACTGAGAAATGCTAAGACAGGGTCACCATCAAGCAGTTCCTCAGTCAGGTGGTGTACTTGAAACATCTAAAAATGAAGAAATGGCCATTATTGAAAATTCTAACATTAAACCAGCACTGAGTCCATGAATAGCAAGATGCAAAAAAATTTACCCAGATGTTTACCCCGTCAAAATGAATGAAGTATCTCCTTGTACTCTAGCAAAAGTGTAGTAGATATGTAAAGTCATTGTTTATTCACCGACATGCTATAAACGTTTCATCTCCTTGACACACATGAGACATTATCCACTTACTCGCACACTGAGTCTGCTCCTCCACTTAGCTGTTACTCTTTCTGATATTCTAAGTAACGTTTTGTTTTCTTTTTAGTTTAATTCCTATTCCACATACAATTACAATTTGTAAATGTGTCATTAATCACAGCATATTATTTAAGCAAATCCGTAGATCTGTGCCTTCAGCCACAAATAAGCACAAGCATTTCTTAAGTTGTCTACATCGATTTGGCCATGTGTCTACTCTGCTATTGAAAATGTGCTCAGTCTGTAACTCTTCACTAAACATTTCTTTAATGTTTCCTTAAATTGTCGCATGTTCGATATCAGAGGGTTCCATTCTCATCATCACTTTGCTCAATCAGGCACATCAAAGGGAATGTCCACCATTTTGCTGTGAGTGGGGTGAAAACACTTGTCAAAAATCTTGTGATATTTGGCAATGTACCCCTCTGAAGCAAGACAAGAACAAAAAAAAGAAAACCTGCCGAGGCTGTTAACTTCATAACATGACAGTACAACAATATGCTGTTACAACATATTAACACAAATTAGAAGAAAGAAAATGAACAGAGAAATAACACAAAAGATGAGGCAAAATAGGAAGACTTTCTGGCCAGCACACATTCACCAGACAAGTACTTGGTGACGCCATGCTCTCCCATTTCAGAATTAATTGTTTCCTCTATTACCAGGTTAGGGAACTGGAGAATGAACTGGAATCTGAACAGAAGAGGAGCAATGAGTACCAAAAAGGTGTTCGCAAATATGAAAGAAGAATTAAAGAGCTCAGCTATCAGGTATTGTAAAACTTGACTTTTGTATTGCATGCATGTGTAGTGAATGTTCAGACATTTTAGATACAGTAAGTTTCCACTGACAGAGGGTTAAGATTTTAATAAAACATCATCCAAGCAAAGAAGCTGAGCCAAAGGTAAAGAATGCAGATAGGTTTAAAACAAAGTGGTTGCACTTTCTCTGTGAACTCTCCTAACCATTAATGTGGATCAGGTTAGTTGATCACATTTGTTGTGATGCCACACCGTTAACCTATCTGACTTGTACAAACCAAGTGACTGAATCTCGCCTGCCCATTAAATCAGACATTCACCAAAACACAAATGATTGCAGCTTGACAGCAGTCCTAGCCCTACCGAGCCAAACACAGCACCTTGTATATTAAATGATGGACATTTTAACTTGAACCTCCAGTAGCAAAGAACACAGAAAATAAAACTGTCGCAGTAACGGAAAAAACAAATGCCATCTGCTCTGCAAGTATATTGCTTAAAAATAAAGTACTTACTTAAAACGATGTCCACTTTCACAATGTTTGAGTTTGTCCTGTCTGGGGAGAAAAAAATTATTTGATTTTATATGCGATGAGACTTAACAGCCAATGTATTGTTTAGGCAAAAATTATTTATAGAACAGAATTAACGTTCACATATTTTTTTTCTTTTTAAACTCAGTCCCACTTGAACTCCACCAGATGTTACAGAATAAAAAACATTATGAAATTAACCTTGTTCAGGTCAGGAGTCTTTTTTTTTTTCCACAGACTTCAGTCTTCTAAACTTGTCCTCTGATGGTAGTCTTTTAATTCCATGATCTTGTGTCATTTTTATTTGGTCATGTATCCTCTTCTGTAGATGTTTTGTACTTGGGTCTCATTAGTGCACTCGCTGTTGCTTCATGACTGCCATATGCTGTAGGTGTCTTTGGGCGTTCCCCGCTACATGCAGATATCCATTCCTCTTCATCAAACCCTTTGAACTTCCTCTACAGAATGAAGAGGACAGGAAGAATTTAGCCCGCATGCAGGACCTGATTGATAAATTGCAAGCCAAGGTGAAGAGCTACAAGAGGCAGGCTGAAGAGGCGGTGAGTACTACACAAGGCCTACACATCAAACTTGTTTGTTTTAAAGCTCATTTTTGCTAAGAACCAAAAGGTGAGAATTTCTGTAAACCAGGCAGTCACACAGGAATATTCAAAGGGATAATTTTGGGGTCTTGCGGTTACAGGAGGAGCAGGCAAACTCCAATTTACTGAAGTACAGGAAGATACAGCATGAACTGGATGATGCTGAAGAGCGGGCGGACACTGCAGAGACACAAGTGAACAAACTCCGCAGCCGCACACGTGAACAAGGAGGCAAGGTATGGCATAAAATCTGGAAATGTGCCGTTAATCCACAGACAGATAGGGCCGCTCTTCAAGAAGCATGGCTTCTCTTTAGACGCTGGTCCAGTCTACAACTAACAGCTTTTCTCTTCTGTATTTTATAGCTTTAATAAGCTTACAAATACCATAAATGGCCCAACTAATACATATTAAAATACGTTTTTCCCCCACGATTTTTAAAAGGCACGTGTCACTGTATTCCAAAGCCTGACAGATTACCGACATTTTTTTTTTTTGCTTTTGTTTTATTTAAGAGATCATGAGTAGAAAGTACAGCCATAATAAATACACAGTAAAAAGTCCATCTGTCCTGTGTGGGCTGACCCTCTTGCATCACCTTCTGGCAGCTTGTCTACCCACCTCACCACTTATGCTCTGTAATGTCCATTTTTTCCAATTATAGTGAGTCTTTTCATTTGATCTGTGAATTAAGAGGGGATGTGAAGTGGCAGTTCAGGACGCGCAACATCCCTGACAAAGGACCATCCATCCTTCAGGAGAGTCCTGCTCTCCCCTCATTCTGTGCTTGTCTTTCATTTTACTAACACCAACCATTCTTTCTTTGGTACTTCCTTCTCTGTATCTAAACAAATAAGCACCTCGGCTCCCTACGTTGATGTCACTTAATGCATAGCTAAGCTACTTCAGAATGAAGGATACAGAGCTGGACAAGTACCTCTGTTTCATAAATTCAAAGTTAGTCTGTAAATTAATTCTTCTAACTTTGGTGGCATCACATTGCAGAATAACTGGCCTGCAGCCCCACCTTACCCCCTTCTTAATATAATTGGTTTCAGTGATGCTCCACATAGGCAGCGTTTCCAGCAAGCACCACAAAATATGGTCAGAAGAAGCACTGCCATGGCAAGAAAGAGCAGGTGGAAATACAGCACTAGATGCCTTAGACCGAACATTCATGAGCTGTCAAGCAAATGACTTTTGAGTGCCTTCTAAAACAATGAAGCATGTCCACATTGATATGACACTAAAACGTAAAACTGTACATTTGGAAAATTATTAGTTTAATATTACTAGTATAAAAATATTGGTACTACAGTGTAAGCCCAGCTGCCAGGGATATGTAAAGCAGACACTTTACCATCAATGGCCTCATGTTCACATGACTTTTAACATAAGCTTATTTTGGGCAGAATGGAGCTATCACAATAATAAGAGTGTGGTAACAGGAGGACAATCATGTGCCCAAATGCATAATATCAGCAAATAATATTGATAATATTTTTAAATAAACAAATGATACAGTGAACCTGACAATCTTATGTTTTTACTGCAGCATGAAGAATGAAGAGAAGATCAAAATTGCACTTCTCTGGCCTCTTCAAGTTGGTGACTCCATCCTGGTACGCTGCAACAGACGTATCAGTGATACCCTAACCGCAAAATAAAAGCAAGCAAAGATGAACATTCAAAGTCTTTGTTCCTTACTTTGGGTTTTTTCTTTTTTTTAATTCTAAGAAGTGAAATTCACCTCATCCAGTAAATGCAAAAAAGGGTTTTTAGAGGCAACTCAGAGCACTTGAACAGTAACATTAGTAGAGTATAAGTGTGGCAGCCATTAGGAATGTTTTCAATTTTTTTTTTTTTTAGTCATGATAACAGATTTGTTCTTTCTGGGGAGCAAGCACAAAAACATCCTGAAGAGTGGTGGCTCAAGGCAACAGTCTCCCTAATGCAACTTACAACTAAAAGGGCAGAAATATACAGTACATCCGGAAAGTATTCACAGCGCATCACGTTTTCCACTTTTGTTATGTTACAGCCTTATTCCAAAATGGATTAAATTAATTTTTTTCTTCAGAATTCTACACACAACACCCCATAATGACAACTTGTAAAAAGTTTGAGATTTTTGCAAATTTATTAAAAATAAACAAAATTGTGAAATCACATGTACATAAGTATTCACAGCATTTGCCATGAAGCTCAAAATTGAGCTCATCTGCATCCTGTTTCCCCTGATCATCCTTGAGATGTTTCTGCAGCTTAATTGGAGTCCACCTGTGGTAAATTCAGTTGATTGGACATGATTTGGAAAGGCACACACCTGTCTATATAAAGGTCCCACAGTTGACAGTTCATGTCAAAGCACAAACCAAGCATGAAGTCAAAGGAATTGTCTGTAGACCTCCGAGACAGGATTGTCTGAGGCACAAATCTGGGGAAGGTTACAGAAAATTTCTGCTGCTTTGAAGGTCCCAATGAGCACAGTGGCCTCCATCATCCGTAAGTGGAAGAAGTTCGAAACCACCAAGACTCTTCCTAGAGCTGGCCAGCCATCTAAACTGAGCGATCGGGGGAGAAGGGCCTTAGTCAGGGAGGTGACCAAGAACCCGATGGTCAATCTGTCAGAGCTCCAGAGGTCCTCTATGGAGAGAGGAGAACCTTCCAGGACAACCATCTCTGCAGCAATCCACCAATCAGGCCTGTATAGTAGAGTGGCCAGATGGAAGCCACTCCTTAGTAAAAGGCACATGGCAGCCCGCCTGGAGTTTGCCAAAAGGCACCTGAAGGACTCTCAGACCATGAGAAACAAAATTCTCTGGTCTAATGAGACAAAGATTGAACTCTTTGGTGTGAATGCCAGGGGTCACGCTTGGAGGAAGCCAGGCACCGCTCATCACCAGACCAATACCATCCCTACAGTGAAGCATGGTGGTGGCAGCATCATGCTGTGGGGATGTTTTTCAGTAGCAGGAACTGGGAGACTAGTCAGGATAAAGGGAAAGATGACGCAGCAATGTACAGGGACATCCTGGATGAAAACCTGTTCCAGAGCGCTTTTGACCTCAGACTGGAGCGACGGTTCATCTTTCAGCAGGACAACGACCCTAAACACACAGCAAAGATATCAAAGGAGTGGCTTTAGGACAACTCTGTGAATGTCCTTGAGTGGCCCAGCCAGAGCCCAGACTTGAATCTGATTGAACATCTCTGGAGAGATCTTAAAATGGCTGTGCACCGACACTTCCCATCCAACCTGATGAAGCTTGAGAGGTGCTGCAGAGGAATGGGCAAAACTGGCCAAGGATAGGTGTGCCAAGCTTGTGGCATCATATTCAAAAAGACTTGAGGCTGTAATTGCTGCCAAACGTGCATCGAAAAAGTATTGAGCAAAGGCTGTGAATACTTATGTACATGTGATTTCTCAGTTTTTTTTTTATTTTTAATAAATTTGCAAAAACCTCAAAACTTTTTTCACATTTTCATTATGGGGTGTTGTGTGTAGAATTCTGAGGAAAAAAATGAATTTAATCCATTTTGGAATAAGGCTGTAACATAACAAAATGTGGAAAAAGTGATGCGCTGTGAATACTTTCCAGATGCACTGTAATAAGAAGTACAGACAGACAAGACATAGCCACAGTGGCCTTTGCACAGGACAAAATTCTACTGTGCTGACAGTAAACACTGGTAGAACTGAAGCCCACTGCAGATAAGCCAAGAGCAACAAACACCGGCCCAGCAAAGCACCAAATCAGTAGCACTCCAAAGCAAGTTTTATTAAACAGTTTAGAATTTCTCACTGGGTTTGTAGGTTGGTGTTCAACATTCTGGTATGCTATACTGGAATTCCCAAATGTTTCAGATCCAACTTTTCATGTCAGATACACTGACACCTGAAGTCTGTGAAATGAACATTAAAATTTTTAAAGCTACAAAGGAGATCTGATATGAATCCCAGACTGCACGTGTAAGAAATCTGCCAGAGGGCAGCACTGGACCCTAATCAGATCACTTAAAGCAGGGGTGTCCAACTCCAGTCCTGGTAGGCCACAGTGGCTGCAGGTTTTCATTTTAGCCATCTTCTTAATTAGTGAGCCATTTTGCTGCTGATTAACTTGTTTTGCCTTAATTTTAACTGATGTGACTCCGACCCCATAGTTGTTTCTTTTTCCTTAATGAGCAGCCAAACAATAATGAGACAAAAGCCACCACATGACCAGCTAACCTGAAAATAAAGAAAGGTGAAGGTCTCGGTCATGTTGGTTTGCTCAGGTTACCAAAACATCTTGACGGTGCCGTTAGGAAAAACAGAAAATCAACAGACTGCTGTGTCAGAATAAGAGCAGCAACAAGTCATGATATACAATAATGGCTTTAATTAACAAGAGACTGGCTGGAGTTTGATGCCCCTATCTAGCTGCTCATCTGTTGGCTTGTTTCACGTTTCATTTGTTTGGCTGCCATTTAATGAAGAAATTAATCCTTTAAACCAGGGCTATTAAAATGAAGGGAAAAGGAGCTCATTAGCAGTGAAAACTGGTCACTGATTAGGAAAAGGGTTAGAATGAAAACCTGCAGCCCACCAGGAGTTGGACTCCCCTGTCTTGATGCATCAGCACCTCCACACTCAAAAATAACATGAACACCACCATTTTCATGTTTGAAATAAACAAATCCCCAAAATTAGCAACAGTCGCTGCTTAGCTGCTGTAATATGAGACCAGGGGCCTTTCAGCTGACCTGGAAATGAAAATGCAGAAGAGACACAAGCACATAAAGGAAACCAAGGATTTATTTGGACTTATAATGCAATATATGATTATGATGAGTATAAATGAATAAGTGCCTTGGATTAGATGTTTAGCATTTCTTTCCAGTTCCAGTGACAAATGTGTTTAACTTTTGGTTTACATGCTATAATTCTACACCTTACTGCATACAAATGCATTTATGGTAAATTGCATAATTCCAATTTATCTACAAATTACGACAGTTTAGTTTTAAAATAAATAATAGCAAAAGCGCACTCAAACAGAATTCTTGCTTCAAGAAGTGAGAATGGTTTATTTTAATGTGATTTTCACCTACAATACAGTGGTCCTTGGGTGTGAACAGCAAGCCCTGCGTCTGCATGGAGGGAGGCTCACTTTTAAATATCCGGCGGTGCCAATCCCAGTGTCAGAGTAATGGGCAAACAGCCCAACTAGTGGCCTTTTGGTTCATTAACAAAATTTATTATTAGAAATGTGTGGCGTGAAATTCATGTACAATTTTCAAAGAACAGAAAAGCATGCATAAAAAAAAAAAACAAATGACAGAAGCAATGCACAGTGTCCCTACGAACAGAGTAAAGGAGAGTGTTAGCTTCAAGTTAATTATAACAACAACAAAAAAGAGCTTTGAATGTGCAAATACTTTCAACTGCACTTCAGTTTTCAGGACATTAATATTTGATTTAATTATTTTAAAAGTTTCCAAGCTTAGTTTTGAATCTTGCTTTACTACTTACCTTGCTAAAAATAAATCAACTTTCAAAGCCTGTCCCATCAAAGACCAATTCTGTTTTGTATGAATGGAAATTCTTAAGTAAGTGAAATGCAAATAAAAAAATACACTGAAGCAGAAGTTGTCAAAGGATGCTGAATGCTCAGAGAGAAGAACATGCAGTTAGTTGTGTGTAATACGACTACAAATTCTGGGATTCATGAAGTGTCAGACTGTGCTTTTCTACATGGAATTTTACACAATGCTGTGCAGCAAAGCTGAGGAACCAACAGCTGGATATGGGAGAAAAGGGAATGCCAGCATCTCCGAGAAGTCACCGTTTGTACCAAACAGGATGACATACACAAAAATAAGGCAGCGCTGTGGAGGTTCATTTTAATAGAGCGTTGACAAAACTAGGTTTGTACAGTATTACAGTGGCAAAGGGAAAAAAACAAATACAAATGGTGCTTCAGTTACTTTTCAAAAAGAAACAAAAAGTAGCATGATGTCACCCTGAAACTATGCACCTGGGACGCGGGGACAGATGTCTGCCCTTAAAAAACCAAACCGGCCACACTGGGTTATAATTTTATTTTAATTAACTGTGACTTGACATACTGACATACAGTGAAAAGCTAAAGATGGTGGTTTGGGAGCTAAACAGGACGACAACCACTACTTAATATTCAAGATTTCAAACAAGTCCCTGATGAGCCACTTTACCACTTTGATTTCGATCCTTTTGGTAGAATGGAACCATCTCCATGATATTCCTCTGCCAATGGTGTACTCTTTCAGATTGACACTGATTTATGAGGTAGCTCAAGTCATAGTTTATCTACTAATTGCTGTCATTAGCTGCTAAATAGGCAAGAAAAATAATGCAAATATATAAACCTTCTTATCCAAGGCACCTGTATTCAGGGAAGCAGCATTTTAAAAACACGACCCCACATCTCCCCTCCCGTCAGCTCCATCTTACTGCCTCAGAAATGCGTCAGAGATGGCAGCTGGACGAAGTGAAGTGAAGTGAAGCACCAGCACCAGCCCTCCCCATAACCAGCAGAACTTATGTCCCATGGTGTTTTACTGTATTGGCAAGTCAAATTGCACTCTAAATATACAATATACCTGTGGATTAAGCAGAAATTTAAATAGTTGAGAATTCTGATGATGGCAACAACAACTTGTGCAGTCTTTATAGTCAAACATGGCAAAAAAATTAAAATTAAAAAAAAAAAATAAATTAAAAGAAACAGAAGTTACTCCAAAAAAGGGAGAAAGGGAAGAGGTGAGGCCCCCCAAGTCCTGTGATTTCTGGTACCAGCATAGGGATTTCATGATTCAATTTGAACTCAGGTCTTCCAGGATAAAGTTGCAAAAAAAGGTAGTGCAGGTCCACAAACAGCTCAGTCAGTCTTTTGTGGTTTTCTGAAGACTATTTCAGTCTTTTTTTTTTTTTTTGCATTTAACACCAAATCCTATTCCATGGTTATATTGATTTTTTTTTTTTTTTTGCTAATAATGCTCCTGTCTTGCTTATTTAGTCTCTTCACAAATAAAGGGATTGTCCAAAATGAAAACTGTGATGCTAAATTAGCTTCAAAATGTTCATCTGTACAGGAAGGAGATTCCAAGTCTACGAGGAATGTCTGCAACACGGCATCCATTTCTAGAAATCTGCTGTTATATACTGCATATTTTAAATGATGAGCCTGTATTAGAACTTACTGACCTACAGCAAAAACCAATAACATAAGATAAACATATGCATCTGACTCCAGGTTGTGGGGTGGGGGCGAGAGGGTACTATAAAAAAAAAAAAAAATTAAAAACACACACACACACACACACACACAAAATGTGTTAATGATTGCTGGGGGCTAAAACACTCCTGCAATTATCAATAACATTCTGTATTTCCAGCATCCAACATAAAACACTGTACAGTGATGTATCCCTGAATATTCATGGTCGGGGATATACTCCTCGAAATAGTCTTTCATCCAAAGAGTTTCCCGGGATTAATCCTCCATAAAATCTCTGTCGATATCCATGTACGCCTCATCAATGTAGCTGGCTATGGCACTCGGTGAAGTCCTGTCACAATTAAGTAGGACTGAGACAGTCTCTTTCCAGTAACTGAAAGAAATGCAAGAGCTCTGCAAGCAAAAAGGAAGAAAACATGTAAGCAAACTCAGGCTGTATTATAAAATTCTGAAAAACTCATAACTCATAAATATCTATCAGACTTACATTTCTGTACTTCAACTAAGTCACTTGATATGAACAACAAAAAAATGCAATTCACTGGACAGCGCATGCAGGGCATCACATGGGAGCAGAAGTCGAGTGCCCCTAAATCTGACCTGCATGCACAAAAGGGGCAGCCATGGCAAGGACCCGAGACTTGTAATGAGTGGACATCACTGGACTTGGCACAGGCAAATGATTTGGACAGGACTGCACAGTACACACTTGCTACTTGGGCACGGCATTATGGATTAGAGTGAGTGATCGAGATGATGGCATAAACATCCTACAAAATACAGAACTCCTCACAAGCTCCATGTTCATCCTGTCGACCTGAGGTATATCCATTTACCTCTATCTGTACAGTAAATAATAAATATATAAGAATACTCCATAAGTATTTGGACTGTGACATGGTGATTATTAGTGTGGCTCTCGACCTAAGCATATCTGCATTGAAATGAAACAAGGCACAGGATCTTTAAGTGTAGACTTTCAGCATTAAATCAAGGGTATTTATTATATTAAAAAAAAAAAATAATGATACAGGAGTTGTCACACTTATTATTGAATCCCACCTATTTTAAGGAAACAAAATTAGACAAATTAAGACATCTTAAATGAAATCGTTGTATTCACTATTTAATTGTATTAAATGTCTTGTCTAAACTGTGATATTTAAATTTTTAGCCGTATGCTGCAGTTCTTTTATTGGCACTGATGTTCTGATTTGATTTCAATTCACAATGTCCCAGTTCGATTCAATATCGATTTTATCTTGACTGAATTACTGTGCACTGATATATTTGAAGTGGTGGCTTTTTTTTTTTTAGAGATTTCTTAACCAATGAACATGAATATAATGTGACAAATTTCAGTAACACCTCATTTGAAGGATGTCTACATAATGACTTCATAACACAAACTGTACATAAACAAAGAATGACATTTATGAAGATATACTTGGTTAGTAAAGAGCAGTTAACATCAGTATTTGGAAAATGTGGAACAAAATATCCTTGGCTCTAACACAGGAAAGAGAAATTCACAGCACTTCATACAACTGCCTCGCAGTTAGGAAACCTGGGTTCACTTCCTGGGTCTTCCCTGCAAAGAATTTGCATGTTCTCCCCATGTCTGCATGGGTTTCCTCCAGGTGCTCGAGTTTCCTCCCACAGTCCAAAGACATGCAGGTTAGGTGCACTGACAATTCTAAATTGTCCCTAGTGTGTGCTTGGTGTGTGTGCTCTGTGGTGGGCTGGCACCCTGCCTGGGGTTTATTTCCTGCCTTGCGCCAAGTGTTGGCTGGGATTGGCTCCATAAGACCCCCGTGACCCTGTAGTTAGGAAATAGCGGGTTGGATAATGGATGGATGGATGCACACAGTAATTTAATTAACATGTATCGCCACATCAGAGTCCACACATTATGGGGTTTATTACAATACAATGGAATCGACTTTCAAACATCTATATCTTCTTGTGAATATTATAAAATAATTAAATATTGCTTTTTAAATAATAAATATGATTCAATTACCTACCCATGGGTTATGAATCTTACATGTAGACACCCTTCAACTAAACTGTTAGATGAATGTATTCCCCTATTAGACATTTAAAACAATCATGAGTTATTTGAAATTAGAGATGCAACAGGAAAACTTGTCTTTCTACAATTCTACAAGTTACACGTCTTCAGTTGCTCACATGTAGCAGTCACATTAATCAGTTTTCAAAAATGTGTCTTCACACCTCCTCCTCCTCAGACAAAGGGGAAGTGTTTCCAAATGAGGACCTAGAGATGATGCTTGTTGACAGCGGCATTTAAGGAGTAGAATTCTGTGAGTATGTTTTGTGCAATACTGCTAATGAAGATATTCACGTTGGCCGCTTTGCGCACGCTCTCACTGTGGTATTACAGGCTGCTATGAAAGTTGCCTGCTTGCTTGGCCAGGTGAGGCACGTTGCAAACTTCTTCCAGTGTAGCAATACAGTTAGCCATGTGCTTAAAGTGAAACAACATTTATTGGACTTGCACACAAACCTGGGAGTGATGCGATCACTCGATGGATCAGTGCGTTGGAAATGCTGTAAAGGTTTGTGGAAAAACAGCCAGTGAGCCACCATCTCAGCAGTTCTACATATAAGCAGTGAAGTTTCTCCCAGTGACAGCCATGCAGCATGCTTGTCTACAACACATCCTCCACAAAGGCAGAGTCATTTTTAATGTAGTAACATGTGACTCATCATCTGCTGCCCTGCATATTCAGCTGTTGCAAGTTAGGACTACTCTCTCCACTGACTTGAGACGTGGCGATTATTTGCTTAAGATCTTCATAAAGCTTAGGTACAATAGCTTCACTCGTTTGCTTTCTAGTTGGTATAGCATACCACACTTCCAAAACCAGTCTCATTTATTTATTCTAAAACTGTCTATAAAGATACTCTTTTCCACTGCATTGTGTTTTGTTGAATGCTCTGTCCCACCTTAGAGTGGCAAAGTATAGAAATATTAATTAGATTTTGCAGCACAGTGTTATTTTCTCCACTAGATGGTAGCAAAAATGGTCTTAAGAGATATTCAGGCTTTACACTGTAGGTGGATCATTAAATGTCACTCCGAGTCTAACTCAGGCTTAACTGCCATTACACAGAATTCCAACTCTTCATCTTGTGCCTTTTGGTCGTTTTACATTTTATACACACGCACCATTTCTTATAACTGAGCATAATATAAATGTGTAGTAAAAGGCTTGCAAAGTGTTAACATTTACTGAGAATTCTCAAAGACAGAAAGGCAGCAAAGATAGTTCTAGGCACCACTGCTGGCCATACAAATAAATGTACCCTGTTATAAAAAGTTGGGCAGACACGATAGAAAGTAGTAGTCACTTTGGTTTTATATTACAAAGCTTGGAATATGTCATTTATCCCTCTCCACAAACACCTATTTCAACACAGTTATTGGTCTACTGAAAAATACCACCAATAGAGATTAGCACAGCACATAATGAAAGAAGCCACTAGGCAGTTAACATACCAAGTATCAAAAAGTAAGACATGTACTGAAAGTGAGTAGTGCTTCTAACATACTTTTTTGCACACTTACGAAAGTGTCCATAATGGAGTTTGGAAGCCAACTGAACATGGTAGCTAGAATCTTTGTCAACTGTTATCAATGTTCTAAGGATATCAGCTCCATTTTCCTGTGACTTTTATTAATTGTTCTTGCTTCTGTCACATGGTATACAGTAGACCCCCGCAAAGTCATGGTTCAGAGTTCGTGGCCTCAGTCATTCGCAGATTTTTCCTTAGAACCTAATACTTGTTAGCGGAAACTGCAAATATCCTCCGCAATTTTTATGACTTTTTTTCGTGGCAATACTGTACTGTAGAGAGAACCGCGGCTTGGGATGGTGAAAGTAGCCAATAGAATTTGAAACTGCAACTCCCAGCAGTCCCAGCAGCGGATCTGATTGGTCTTCTGCGGAGGGTGCTGGGGCTGTTGAGGTCAAAGGGTGTCAGCGCAGCTTTTAAAAAGGGGTCAGGTGACCAAAAGCAAAAAAAAAAAGTTTTGTAATTTGTGTTAGAAGTTCCTGTCTGTCTGCCCTCTGTTGGGTTACCTGTACTTATTTGTTTTGTCCTGGATCGTTGCTTGTGTCTGTATTGTCTGCCGTCTGCTTGTGTACATATGGACTATAAGTGGATTCATGGCCAACCTGCAAAGAAAGGAGCGCTCCTGAACCCATCCACCTGTCTTAACCATTTCAGGAACTACTGGTAGGATTATCTGTACATTCCCATTCAACGTGCTGATCTCTGGACTATCTATTTTCATCATTACATTTCATCCGTTGCTGTTTTTCATGAACTTTTTCATGATTTACTGTGCGTGTTTTGTTTGTGCTTTGTTGTATCTAATGTGTAATCGCCATAAGGGAAACAGGGATGGTATCGTTGTTTTCATTTATTTCATTTGTTTTCATTACATTCTTTATTTGCTGTTTGATTACCGGTTTGCTTTGTTTTTGTCTCTGTTTGTGAGTGCGCGCTGGTTGGGTCAAGGCTGGGTGTGTCCCTGTAATGTCCACCATAAAAATAAGTAAATCACTGTCTTTGACGGTGTGAATCTTAGCGGCACCATTATTCATTTCTCCTTGCTGCTGATTGACTGTGATACATCTCCAGCTGAGTGTTCTTGTGTTTTCCGTTTACTTAAAAGCAGAGGTGGGTAGAGTAGCCAAAAATTGTACTCAAGTAAGAGTAGCGTTACTTCAAAATAATATTACTCAAGTAGAACTAAAAAGTAGTCATCCAAAAAATTACTCAAGTAAGTGTAAAAAAGTATTTGGTAAAAAGACTACTCAAGTACTGAGTAATTGATTGAACATAATAAATTATTTTTTAGAAATGTTGTAATAAGACAGACAAAAATATAAAACAATGCGCAAATTCTGCTATTTCCAAATAATAAAATAAAAAAGAGTAAAAATAAATAACATCTTCACAAAATAAAGATACACAAATAACACAAAGTTCCAAATCTCAGTCTTTCACAACAAAGCTTGTGAAGCCAATACCTACAGTAGGTAACATGTATGTCTGAACAGTGCAAACTACTTATAGTGACAAGATATACTGACCGTACACTGACAGTATAGGACTGCATATTCACTTTGTGGTGTAGCAGGTCCGCAGCTTTATAAAAAAAAAATAAAAATAAAAAAAAAAGGCCACTTTTAAATCCATAAAGCCGTGTCACTCTCCGTGGGCACAATTGCATGACCGCAGGGAGTTAATGAGGTAGATGGAGCAAGTCGCAAGTGCACGTGCGGGTGAGATCGTTCTCAATTGCTTCCTGCGGCGTGCGATTGAGGCCCACAGAGACGGGAGTGTATATATACGGATCAGCACAAAAAAAAAGAAGGGGAATCAAAGAAAAGGAGAAAAGAAAAGAGCCAAGACCGAGGTCAGCCGAAAGGAGTTTGTGGCTGCTGAGGTTCTGCAGGCCACGCGAGCCATGGGTGAGCCAGGAGAATGAGAATGAGGTGGGCTGAGATCAGGAGGAGTTAGTCTGCATTTTAACCTCAGATTTTTAAATGATTTATTTTTTGATTTTTTTAGCCTTACTTTTCACAATGATTTTTATGGATTTATATATGTACTGTTTTTTAGAACACTGCACCATTGACACTTCTGTTGATTTTACTTTTGTTTTGACTGTTTTTTAATAAAAGCACTTTTTCCATCATCCTCTGGCCTCATCAGTGAATTATCCTCATATGTCAGCTCATCTCAGTCATAACGATCAACGGTGTGGGTTCAGCAGACCCATGTGGGAAGAGGGAGCCTGTAGGGAACCGGCATCGTCACACACTTGCCCTCCAAAGAGCACAGCTGATAGAAATTTAACAGTAGAACAAGGCAGCTTGTGCACATACAAGAAGTCTCACTTTACCATGACTGTCTGTGCATGTTTGGTTAAAACATGCTTGTTCTTCACTCAGTGAAGTGATGGTTAAGCTTCTCAAGGTTCTTGTAGTGAAGCTGTGACCATTTAGCAGTGAACAGGAGCCCCCGCATGACTAAAAAGTCTCTTGCAGGCTGCTTGTGTGTGGTCATGTGACTGCATCGCTATGTCTGATTGGTGAAACAGAGTCATGTGATTGTGTTGCTAAGTCTGATTGGTGAAACAGAGTCATGTGATTATTGTTGATACGTCTGATTGGTGAAACAGTCATGCAGTAGATCCACTGGCGACTTCTCTCTGGCAAAAATATAGTTTAATGTATAAATGGAAAAAAGTAACGAGTCGAGTGTTGCCCAATGCAGTGGAGTAAGAGTAGCGTTTCTTCTTCACAAATGTACTCAAGTAAAAGTAAAAAGTATGGTGCTGTAAAACTACTCTTAGAAGTACAATTTTTTAAAAAAAGTTACTCAAGTAAATGTAACGGAGTAAATGTAACTTGTTACTACTCACCTCTGCTTAAAAGCCTGAACAGCACCTGTCCTTTTTGGCTGATTGCTTTGCGTCTCTCTCCTCCCCAAGACATTCTCTGCTCCTGTTGGGGATTGTGCTCCCCTATGATGTTTGTCTATTGTTTAATCGATAACTAACTGGATACTGAGCTTGTTTTACTTCTGAAAGAAACATGTTTGTTTGAAGTGTTTGAATAAAGTTCCAACTCTACAATCTCCTGTGATTCTGTGCAATTCTGTGACCCAAGCGTGACACCCTGCAGTACTGCAGCCGCACTAAGACTAGCCTGCCAGCGTCAGCGCTTACCTCTGTGTGCTTGCATGTAGCTAGTTCAAGCGCAGTTAGCTCCGTGATTTACATCCATGGCGTCAGTTACACCTTGTACATATTGTTCCAGTAGTTTTTACAGTTCATTAGCAGTGTGTAAAATGATCAGTGTTGCAGCAATTGTGATGCTCTTTGCATGAAAAAAGTGTTCCATTAAAATTTACTTAAAGTGCAGCAAAAAAGTATTTGGTGTCCAGGGATACATTAACCCACAAGTATGTGGCAGTTTAAAGGTTAAAGCTCCAAGATGCCACCGAAACGAGCTGCACCGTCTAAGGCTTCTGGCAATGAAAACGCGCTTGCATGAATTACAGTACAAATAGCGGTAACATCTGTATTTTACATTCTAGCACTGCGGGAGACATAGCAGTACAGTACTGTGCAGTATACAGGTTTACCTCTACATTCTTTATTTTTAGGTAATGTATTAAGCTAAGTTTGAAATGAAAGTGTTTTGGGGGCATATTTATGGTTTAAACTATGAAAATAAGCATTTTTTAACCACATCCAAAATTCACGGTTTTTCACCATTCACGGGTGCTCTAGGAACGTAACCCCTGTGAATTTTGAGAGTGTACTATATAGTGTTTTTTGTTTTTGCAGTGACGTTGACTTTACCTGATAGTGAGGTTCTACACAGCAATAAGTAATCTTGATGTACAGTAACTTTGTAGCTGTCCACACAATGTTCTTACTACTATGACATTTTTAGGGCTCAATGCAGATATAATATGGGTAGACCTCCCATGGCAGTGGCTTTTAAACTGAAATGTAATGCACAGTCTGTAGTACAGATGATGCTCAACTTTAGGATCATCCAGTCCAGTTTTATAAAGCAGCATGATGATCTACTACAGAAGGAGACTCAAACATCAAATATGGGTTGGGGTTTTAATGCAATTTTTTTTTTTTCTAACACGAATTTTGTTGTAATTTTTTATAATGACAATAAAGGCATTCTAATGCCTTACTGGATGGTATATTGAATAAGTTAATTATATTTACAGAAGTTAAAATTTTGTGTAGCATACTTGAAATCCAATTCTAATGGTCTGCTTTCATAAGATATCTAATCTTATTATTTAAATTGCCTAATTAGCACTTATATTAACAGCATTAAGGCATAATGCAGCTTCAAAGTGCAAGTGACAGTGTGCCATACTAAATAAAGAACAGAACTCTAAACTACAAGCCTTCCAGTTTCTTCCTCTGACCCACACTTAAGCTACGCATGTTCCAGATATAGAAATACAGATGTACTTAAGGTGGTGTTTTCTATAGAAAGGAACAACATAAAATAAGTGGAGTGTCAATTATGAAGAAACCTTGGCAGCTGTCATGCAGTATTTAAAATGTTAAAAAATGTGGCTGAAAACCAGCACAGCCGACTTCAACAAAACAAAACCGAGTATGAAGTTAATGTTTCAGTGGAATTTTATTTCCCACTCAGAACATTTATTCTTAAGCAAGGGTGCAATTTCCAGTCAAAGAATTAAAGCACTCTTCCCCAAGATCCCCAACATATGGTAAAATGCAGTAATAGTACTCACATTTTCAAGGCATGTGCTATCCTTGTCCTTGTTGAGGTAATGTTGCTGCCAGAAACGAAGGAGGTTGTGGAAATTGTTCAGAAGGCAGCCTGGATATTTCTCAGCATACTCCTTTTCTCGAAGTGCATTTAAGTAGAAGGGAAGCTTGCCTTTCCGCCGTGCCAACATCAGAATCACCAAACTGGTATTGAGACAACTTACATTCTCCTATTAAACACAATTATGTGAATTAGAATTAAATAGCTAAAGTAAAAATGAACATATCTGCAGCTCCTCTCTTCTTTTTCAAGTGAAAAATTATAAAATTACAATCCAGTAACCTTTGAGATGTGTGATACTTTTGTGTAAATTCCATGAAGCTTGCTGTGATACATTTTGAAAAATACGAAGGTTATTACTACCACAGGCCTGATCACAAACAATGATGAGGTGGCTTAGAGAGAAGTCTTTTGCCTTCTGATACAGATAATATTCTCCCATTAACGTCAGTAAAATGAAGGATCTGTTCATAGACTTCAAGATGCAGGAGGAAGACCACACTCCATATAAACCAGAGGGGATGCTGTCAAAAAGGTCATCAGCTTTAAATTTCATGGGAGTGCATATCACTAATGATGTGAAATGAGCATAATGCATCTGCCTATCTTGATGTCTTTTCTTCCTTAAGCATCTGAGGAAAACTGATGTCTCCATCTACAGCATACACTCTAATTTGTACAGGTGTACAGTGTAGTCTACCCACTGGCTGCATACCATCCTTGAATGGCACTTGCTCAGCTCAGGTCCACTAAGTATTACAGAAGATGATGAAGGCAGGACATACTCTACATAAACACATGATGACTTATAAGCACAAACTGTATTAGATTTTTTGACATGAAGTAGTAACTTACTTGTGTATATAATTTGATCTGAATACATACATAACTACATATTTATGGAAATTATAGGCTTTCTACTTTATATTCCATATCAATCCACACTACTACTATTGCATTAAAAACATAATCAATTAAAATAGCATTTGTCTTGCATAAAAACAACTAAAATACACATGCCCATCAGTAAAGACCTTAGCCTTCCTGCTCAGTCACTTCTCTTTCCTCAGCCCACAATATTGACAGGTTGTTCAGACCCTTTATGGTACATAATTAATAGGAGCCCCACCCTCAAGATCATAAGACACTATTCATATGATCTTGCTGACACAGACCTAGACATTGAGTATCTATGGTATTAGAGAAGGATCCTTTAAATTAGGATTCTGCTTGAACTCTGGGTAATAACTAACTAATAACTAACCCATTGTAATAATCATTTCACAAGTCACTAATCTGCAATTATCCATTACAATTCAGTATGTTGTGACAAGCTTTTCTTCTGTCGTCAATGTCCAAGGCTAGCAAGACCCAAGGTATTCTTTGAGAGATGTAGTGACCATCTTTTTGCCATGACATATGAAGGGGACTAGTCTTGGTACAGGCTGACTAAAAGAAAATCTGTCTTAAGTTCTAGCTTTCTCTTGTGTTAAAAATTCAATGATAGCACAAAACTTGACCTTCAGAGAATCCACATTGACTTTGTTATGAGATAGGAAAACGAGTTCTTGCATTTATTTATAGAGCAATTATCATATTTTAGAGCACAGGACTTAATATTTAAACAGTTAAATCTGGACTTGATGACCATGTGGAAAGGTGGAGGGACAGGGTAACTAGCAACTTCCCTATGAGGGTCAATTAATAGTATTTATAATGTAATCATCTGAAGTTAAACAACTAAATTTCAGCAGATGGTTTTTATATTTCTTTGCACATCCAAGGACACAAACGCATACTCTAGGCAGAATGACAACAGGGCTGGACGATGTGCAAAAAAAAAAAAATTCACAATTTTCATATCACTCGGTATCACTATATATCACGATATAAATCAAATCACTATTTCTGTCAAGCTTAAAGGTTCCTTTTTTACTCCTAAGTGATATTTGAAGATAAGGTTAATTTTGGTTTAAAAATTATTTATTTTCTGTAATAAGGTTAACATGACAAATGTACTGTAACATTATACAACTATATCTGAAATAAATAAAATAGGTATAAAACCTTATTTCTGACCAGTCAAAAGATTCAAGTGTTACAAGAGAACACAAACAAAATGCACTAAATTATTTGGTCAATTCCAAATAAATAAAATAGGCAATAAAAAAAAAAAAAAAAAAGTCTCTCTTTGTATTCCTTGCTTTGTGCACCAATAAACACACGTTATCGGCAATACACTAATAACCCAATTGTGCTCCACTCACTTAGAATCTGGAACCAATGTAGAAAGCATTTTAAGACGGAGAAGCTTCTATCTGTGGCACCTCTGCAAAAGAACCACCTCTTTTAACCCTCACAAACATATGCAGTTTTTAATATCTGGAAAAAATTTGGAATTAACTTGCTTAGAGACCTTTATATAGACAACGTCTTTGCATCCTATGAACAATTACGTTCCAAATTTAACATTCCAGCTACAAATTTCTTTCACTATCTTCAAATCAGGAACTTTGTTAAACAGAACCTTCCAGATTTTCCTCATCTTGCACCCTCATCCACGCTGGAAAAATTATTGCTCAATTTCAAGGAGTTAGACTCCATCTCTACAATATATAAAATCCTTTTACAATCCCTTCCTTTCAAAGATCCAAGAGGACACTGGGAAAATGACCTCTCAATTAATATATCAGAAAAGGAGTGGAAAGTAGCAATGCAGAGAATTCACTCGAGCTCCATATGTGCAAAGCATACAATTATACAACTCAAAATTATATATCGAGCACATCTGTCTCGACTAAAACTCTCCAAAATGTTTCCAGGGAATGATCCAACCTGCGAACATTGCAACCAAGCCCCAGCCTCACTAGGTCACATGTTCTGGGCCTGCACCAAATTAACATTATTCTGGACAAAAATTTTTAATTACCTCTCAGACAGTCTTGGACTCACAATCCCTCCTAACCCATTAACAGCTGTGTTTGGGGTTCTTCCAGAGGGTCTTAAAGTGGAGAAAGACAAACAAACTGTGATTGCATTCACTACACTGTTGGCACGCAGACTTATTCTGATAAACTGGAAGAACCCAAACTCTCCTCTTTTAAGTCAGTGGGAAACTGATGTGTTATATTATTTAAAATTGGAAAAATCAAATACTCAGTTAGAGGATCTGTGCAGACTTTTTTCAAAACATGGCAGGATCTAATCAGTAATATTTTGAAATGATTTTATAAAGCACAGAGAATTTGTTGATTTAGGTATTTTTAAAAGCCTTAAATTTTACACCGTTTGGCTTGCTCTCTCTCTCAAGGGTGGGGATCGATCTGTTCTTAGCATAATTCTTTTTTTTTTGTAAAAACGTGATTGCTATGTATTGATTGTAATAAAATTAATAAAAAAAAAAAAAAAAGTCTCAATTCTGACTAATCAAAAGATTTCTCGTTTTACAGAAGAACACACTAAATTTGTTTGTCAACTTCAAATAAATAAAATAAATCCTTAATTCTAAAATCTGAAATCTAAAACTAAAGTCTTAAATTACAAGTTTTATAGAAGTAAAATAAATTGTTTGGGCAGTTCCAAATAAAGTAGGTATTAATAGAAAATAAAATAAAAAAAAAAACTTTATACTGTATCCTTTCTTTTGTATAGATTTAAACTGTTGTAAATGGTTGGGAAACAAATCCAGAAATAGACAAAAACAGTCTGTCAAATTAAAATTGAATTAATATATTTATAGAATTCATATAATTCATTTGCCTAAGCAGTGAGGACGCTTGCATATACCGTCTCACACAGAGCCTTCTCAAGATTCTGGAGCCTAGAGACAACCAGCCTTATATCCACAGCAGACAGCATTAAAAAAAGGACAGTACAAGACTGCAAAACTCAGTAAAGGGAAGTCCAACATTTGGCAGTCATTTTCAATTTTTACCAACGGTGACGGCAACCAAGTGCCATTTGTTTACTGCAATAAATGTGCTAACATACAGTGGATGTAAGTCAGGCACCTCAGGTTTAACACTAGAATCCTTGATGCCTACAAAAAAAGTTGTAATTCCAGGCCACCTTAAATTCCCTCGCACCTCTGCATTAGCGTCTTTGTTTTGCAAATGTGTCAATCAGCACACTCATCCCCCACTGACACAGCTGAAGTGATCCCAGCTCAAGTCTGTTTATCTGTGTGTGAGGTGCTTGGAATTGTACTGGGTAAATAATATACAGTATCATTATTTGTAATATATATATACAGTATATGTATTTCATGTGTGTTCCGTGTCTACAATGACCTGAGTAAATGTAGGATGATAGGAAATGCGAGGCAAGAAATCCTGAACGCATAACTAAAACAGAAAATTTTTTCATGTTATAATAATGACAAAATGCTAATGTGAAGTATATAAAATGTGAAGAAGTCCAAATATCAAATAAACACTTTCACAAAAGGTATAACAAAACAAGTGCGCCACTTTTCAAGAATATAATCAAATTTAATTGAAGAAAAAGAAATTATTCAATTTACATGTTGCTGTCAACGTATAAAAACCAAAGCCCAAATATTGTGTAACAGCGGCTGTTTTCAAATCAAGAGGTTGCGGGTTCAATTTATTATTACTATTATATAATAAAAACATACATTAGCTTTGAGTCTGTAACAGCGGGTGTAAAGTTTTGAAACTTGTAAAAGATATTGCTGAAGGGATATAAGCAGACACACAAACGCTGGTGAATCATGTCTTCCTGGTATCTTGTTGTTACTTGAATTTTTTTTATTCAGTTTTATCTTGAATGAAAGCACACTTGTTTCCTTATACCTTTCCTAAAGTGTTTGCTTTATATTGCACACACACATCCATGCATGAAAACGCTATGTCATTTGAACATGATCTGAAGATTGTGTTTTTTTTTTCTCCCCCCAATCTTGCCCAATCTCCACGTTATAGTGCATGGTACTGGGAAAGCAGACAGACTCCTTTTTGCCGCATACACCGCCAGCATGGCACTGCCAGATCTAAATACTAACGTGGAGAATTACATGCATACTGAAGTGACTTTAGCTGCAGGTAGAAGTTCCTGACCCACTTTATGGTGCCAAGCAGAGTTGTGTTGCAGTGCAGCAGTTTATTAGGCAGAGAAAGTGATGTGAAGAAGTTGTTAGTTGTTGCGGTTCTGCCTTTGTCCAGAAATGGCTTTATGACCACAGTCTCGGAAAGTCCTTCTCTAGTGGGACGACTGGGATCTTTTCCTAAGTAAGGAGCAGCATTGCACATGCAAATCTGTCATTTTTCACATGTTCTGAACATGTGTCTTTGTTATCAAAGCGCAAATGCCGCATAATAGTCTGACAGCAGTCACCGTATCTTTGACTGCCAATATAACAAATAGTTTTGACCAGGCATCAACCACAGCACCAACTGTGGTCATCACTGCTCTTGTGAAAAGAATGGAGAAAAACTGCATCAGCTCAGAGAGGGAGAGGCAAGTTCATTGTACCACGTGAATGTGACTGAGAGAATAAAGCTGAATTAAAAAAAAACACTAACCTTTACAAGCAGCAAAAATTTACACCGAGTGTTGCAGACTCAAATCAAATGTATGTTTTTATTATGTAATAGTAATAATAGCAGCTCACTACTAAAAATAGAAAATGCAGGGAAGATCCAGAATTGAACCTCCAACCTCTTGATTTAGAGGTAGCTGTTCTTCCCTCTAACCCACCCATGCGATTGATAAATGGGCTTCGGTTTTTACATAGACATGTTTTACATATTTTTACTAAAACATGAAAAAAGTTTCTGTTTTAGTTGTGTGTTCAACATTTGCTGCCTCGAATTTTCTGTCATCCTACATTTACCCAGATTATTGTAGACATGGAACACACATGAAATGTTTATATTACAAATAAACATATCTTATTTACCCTATACAACTCCAGGTACCTCACACCCAGATAAACAGACGTGAAGCAGGGAGAACCTTCCGCAGCATCGGTGGGAGATGATATAGCAGGCTGCTTGCTGCCTGTGCTGATGACACATTTGCAAAACAAAGGCGTTGATGGAGAGGTGCGAAGGAATTTGCAACACAGAGTCTGGTGAGAGCTAGATTCAACTTGAACACTACCTGGTTTGACACAACAGCCAAAAAGTCTGAAGTTTAAAGAGATACTGCACCATCCAATGACTGTATTAGGGTATGTGGTAGAAAAACCCAAAAACTGAGAAAGAATATTGTATATGACATGCTAGAGACCGTTAATAATCATGGATGTGTTGTCACAACTGATATTTGAACCAAAAACTTTGAGAAAACCTATTTTATATCTGTAGCTCTCATTAATATAACATAGCTGGTAGCAATCTTGTGTCAAGGGCGCTCTTTGTGACTCCGTTTGAAGCAAGTATGATTAAAATGGGTGAAAACACTCACGCTTTACTATCTGAAAATCTTAATGAGTTTATGGAATTGACAGTTACTGACTGAGGAGCAAACGCAGTAACTGCCTTGAGTGGCTACACCAGATTAACCTGTAATGCCCACATTCTAAACACTATTCTCTCAAGTGCTTTACACCAGCAGTGATAGAGAAAGCACCCAAAGTTGCACAGCTTCCAGCCAGTAAAAAAAGTTAGTCGGGTGTTTTAAACATACCGGACAATAAGGCAAGCTTACGAGGTCACACAAACAGGGCTGTGGAGACAAGATATAGTGCTGAATTCAGTGTTGCAGCACTTTGATGAATGGCCGCATCAACAAAAAAATACAACTGTGGTCTCTCTTCTGAAACTTTTCAAAGATGCAACAACTGATTTTGAATCAGATATTACTGAAAAAGCCTGTCAACAAACTGTCCAGCACCAACTCTTTTTCACATGCTCTACAAAGTAGCAATATTTCTCGCCCCAAACCTTCTGTTCCTATACCTTTTATTTAAGAGGATTGCAAAGGCACAGGAACAAGTAGTTTGTAATAATTTATAATAGTTGTGATTTAATACAACTGCACTAAATCAAAGAGTGCAGTGAAGTTCACTGGTCAGCTGTTAGTAATGCCCTCTTTCATCTCAAAGCTTGCAAGCAAACGAGGAGATACCTGTACATTCACAGTGCTTGTTTGGTTACAATGAGCTTGTACTGACAAACAAAAAGTACCATGAGAAAGTGGGGAGAGTCTGTTAAGCTACCAATAATATGCCAACTACAAAAGCGTATGTTTTAAGCTTAAACTTATATGTGCGACTTGTATGCAGACAGCACCTACCTTGTTGTGACCATTATAGCAATTATTAACTGAATAGCAATTATTAACATAGACTGTACTTTAAATATTGAACAGTAATTGGTTGCCCGCTTACAAAGCTTTAACAAGACATGTTGCTTATACTGCTCTTTATATATCCTTTATATGAAAAAGACGTGGAAACTTCTGCTCACAAATTATTATTTATGTCCCATCAGAAGATCTGTCCTAAACACTAATGAAGCAGAATTCTCACAAAAAAGTGAAAAGGACAACTGGGTGAAAGACAGGAAACCTTCAGCCACATCCCTGTACAAGATGATGTTAAACAGGCATACCAGCAATACATGGTTATTTTCTTTAATGGAGTCAATTTATTTCTGCGGGTAGGAGCATGACAAATATGGAGAAGTGTATGCAAGAGCAGACAGGGATGGATACTAAAAAAAAAAAAATCCATCCTACACAGATCTCTACATCAAGGCAAAAAAAACCAAAAGGCACAAGAAAACCCTATTTGTGCAACACTTGCTTGGGTCTAGGACTGTAAATTCTTGCATAAGGAAACACTTCATAAATCCCCAAAGGGCATGACACTGTTTCAGTTCGTACAAATGATTATTGGTATTAACTGTCTTTGTGGGAACATGTTTTTGACACAATTTGTCAGACTTTATCTAGCCAAAATATTTCCACACTTCCCAATTCCTCTGACCCTTCTCAACAACATCATTGTCTTTTGGGCCTTGGGCTGTGTGTGTTGGGGCGTATTCTTAGGTAACGCTGATTTTTTTTCAAGTTTTCATTAACATCTTCTGTCGCCATTTTCTCTATTTATCTCGCTCCCACTCGTGACATACTGGCATGCACGATGGACTTAAATTACTGCAAAAGTCTCGTGTGCAAGGAAAACACATTTTGTAAATGTGAGTGACATTTTGAGTGCATTTTACAAGCACAAGTTAACTCCACAGTACATATCTGCTGCCAGCTCCTACTAGGTTCAGTACCATGTATGTCAGTCAAAACATGGATGGAGTAAGTTCTATCAACTTTCTATTGACCTTATGTTATATTTCAATTGAGAAAAAGTTATTTCCTGATAATTATTTTTTATCATTTTATTGCCTAGGCATAAATGACAATAAAGCTAAGTTAAATCAATATGTGAATAGCTTAACTTCAGCATAAATCTGGTTGGTCTCTGTTTTGCAGGATGCTGCCTGCATTATTATTGTAAAGGCCTTTCTAAATATACATATAAAAGAAACAGTTGCATACTGCAGGAAGCAGCTTTACAACTAAATAATCTATATTCTGAAGTAAAAGACAGTTTAAATAAAGTAGTCGCACCATTCTAGAGTCTCACTTATGTACTTCCACACACATGAAACAGTTTAAAAAAAATTAAATGTCAACAAAAAAACTTTGAAGAGTTGTAAAGTCAGAGTACAGGAAGTTCAAATTGAAAAGATAATTACCTGTGTCAGTGTCTGTACATTGATTATATTAATTAGTCTGAAGAGAAAGGACAACCTGTTATCCACTCGAGACATATAGGAGAGAAGGCAGCATTCTGATAGGACATCCGCAACTGAAAAAGACCAGCAACAATTAATTGTAATTATCTGAAGTATAAAACAGGTGAAAGAAAGCAAAAAAAAAAAACTGTAATCAAATGAATTTGTATTGTCATACATATGCACACATCTATCTATCTATTTACACTTTGTATACATACACACACTCATAGCCCCCACTACAATTATTGGCACCCTTAGTAAAGAGAAAAACAAACAAAACAAAAAAAAACAAAAAATCTTTTTGCAAATTACCTTAATTTCACACTGAAACAATGGGAGAAACATAGCCTTTAAACTGAAGTAAATTTATAATCAAGGAAAAAAAACTAATTTGTCCAGATGAAATATATATTTAACAAAACCACATTTCAAAATTATTGGCACCCATAGAAATTCTTATGTGCTAAGTTTAACTGAAGCATTTTCCCATTAATATTTAACTAAGTTAAACACAATTTTGATTTTGTTGTTTAAGCAAATTGTTGAAAGATCTATCATTTTTTTTTTTTAAATCTGGCATAACAAACACTTTTTTGTACATCAGTTGGATAAATCCTTACTTTAAATATAAATAATTCTTACTACATATTTTGTAGATATATATGTGTGTAATATTAGAACAATCTAGACGAGAACAAGCCATTCAGCCTAACAAAGCTTTCCAGTCCTATCCACTTAATTCTTCTAAAAAAAAAAAAAAAATCAGGTCGAGTTTTGAAAGTCCCTAAAGTTCTACTGTCTAAGACACTACTAGGTCACTTATTCCAAGTGTCTATGGTTCTCTGTGCAAACAAAATTATCCTAATGTTTGTGCGAAATTTACCTCTACCAAGTTTCCAACTGTGCCCCATGGTTAGAGTTAAACACTGCAATCATGTAATTTATATATTATATATATATATATATATATATATCACATATACATACATCCATATACTCTTACAGAAATGTATACTTATGGGGCAGGATAATTAACAATGCTGCCAGACAATCCCAAGTCCAGTGACTCATTTTTGCTGCAATTGTCTTGATTTTTATTTGTACCCAGTTACCCTCATCCACAAGCAAGCCTAGTGTACCTGGCAACTCTAAATTCAATATGACCATGTATTAAGGTGAATAAGTAGATCCTGGCGTCTGCATGTGCCCAGGCTTTATACCACAATGATCATGTATTAAAGGAAGAAGAATCTGAAAATTACTGAATAAAAATATAGCTAAAAAGACATCTTTCATGCATAGAAAGTCACATTATAACATTTCATTTTACAAAATAAAGAATGGTAGTAATAATGTTAAATTATAATTAGAGAGAAGTGGAAACATCTAGCAGTTCTAGCAACATCTGTTCCAACGTTTAAAATCTCTTGCAGAAGAGGATAGGAAGCAAAAAAAAAACCTAATACTCATACAGAGATAAAGAATTAATACATTTAATGAAACAACGGTAAAAGAGGACACATACATAGGATTACATTACTACCTTTCAAATCTTCTGTCTGACTTTCAAATCTATCAAGTGACAGCACAATACAACGAACCAACATATTTGAGTCCACCAGTGAGCTGTTGATTTGATTTAAAAAAACCTGAAACTAAGACGAAACAAATATGTTACTACAAATAAAACTTTTTAACACATAGAAGAAAACAAAAATAAATAGCAAGGTATGCTTTTGACAAAACACTATACTAAAAGCTAGGCATACTTTTATTTGTCTCACCTTTTCATCTGTGTTGACATATTTATTAAATATCTTGAAAGCATCAATGTTAAACTTCATCAGTTCACCTAAGAGATCGAAGTAGCTTTGTAGAACATCTCTGGATTTACATTTACTGTCAATGATGCAAAAAAGAATGTGCTAATGGATGAAGGAGAAAGGACAAATCAATTAGGAACCTCATCAAAGTTATTTTCCTATGGTATGTGGTTAGTACAACTTTTGAAGTTTATTAAGTACTATTATACCGTCATAAAATAACTCAGATTTTGAAAGAGGTTGCACAGAAAGGCACGTTATGCTTACTTGGACAATCAAGAATTATAAAGAAATTGACCACAAAAGCACCTCAAGTTACAAGTCTAATCTCATTCAGCATATATTCCACAAACCACCTTTTTACATTTACTTTGAGCTGTGGAAAAATACTTGTATCTACGCAATATGAGGAATTAAAAAAATAAACTCCTGAAATTTGTTTCTAAATTCATACAAGTATGTATAAACTCTCTTCTCTGTTGTGCTTGGTTTTCAAGGTCACATGATCAGTTTAGACTGGGCTGCACTTCTATCATAGGCAAAGCACCTTGTTTATAATTATCTTACAAAACTTACTTCCACCAGCTGCACTTATAAGCAAAGAGTGACATTCCAAGAAAAGCCATGGCACTAGTCTTTCAATGACAGCAAATGCTTAATATTTTGTACAGAAAGAAAGTTGAATGTTTACCTCTAAAAGTCCCCTCTTTAAAAGAAACATTTGATCAGCATAAGAAGTTACACCACGCAAAAAGCTCTCCACTGCTCTTGCCTGCCAGAACCTAAAGATAAATAAAAGTATAACCCATTTAAACACAGATATATCAAATGTATTCCTGAAGTCTCTTACACTGAGTTAGTACCACGTTTAAATTTATAAACAAAGGATGGCTTCAGCAAAAATCAGGATTAGGAAGAAAAGCATCACAAGAAGTTAAACTATAAAATACAAAATAAGCATTTTTTTTACAAGACAGTAAGCAACTTTAACTGTTTAAGTAATCCCAAAAACCAATGCTGAAGTGTGACACCAAACCACTTTAAATCCTTTTAGAAAATAAAAACATTTTTTCAGCTTTACTCTGAATAGTTCCCTGAGGGAGATCCAATACTAAAACATTAAGATTTGGTGTTCGAAATAACAACATGCATAATGTTTAGGAAGCAATAGAACAGACAAAGGTTAAACACTATATAACAAAAATACTTTTGGGCAAAAAAATTAAAGCCATTATAACAGTGAAAGATTTCAACTGACTAGATAAAAGCAAAATTTGCTGGTTTGTGCTGCCATCTTGTGGCTAAAAAATCTTCAAGTAGCTAAATCAAATTTTATTTTGCACCAGTTAATAAAAATTCTGAAGTTTTACAACCTTAATTAAATCATACACTTCTTAAAATGTGCAACTGCACTAACATTTTTCTTTTAATTTAATAAATATGTTCCCAAGACTTTGACCTATGTATTCCAAACACAAAGGATTCCAACATGCTGTCATATTCCAGCTTGTACAAATGAAAGGTTTGCAAAAATTTTCTGTAGAGCTAAAATCCACACATAACTTGTATTTGAAGGTTAATATTATCTCTTTCCTATGAGTGGTAAACCAATATCACTTTTAGATGAAGCTAGATTTCTAAAATGACTTTTCAAGTTACACTTATCAACATGCCACTTTGCATGTACTGCATATGATGTGCTACTGTGAAATTTACATATGCAATTTGTACATTCAGGAAACACTAGCTACATAATAACGTGATGAAATATGCTCTATGCTTTACCAATCTGTAGATGCAGAGTTTCTTCAAA
Source organism: Polypterus senegalus (assembly GCF_016835505.1). NCBI lineage: Eukaryota > Metazoa > Chordata > Cladistia > Polypteriformes > Polypteridae > Polypterus > Polypterus senegalus. The sequence continues at coordinate 56,052,648 of NC_053167.1, read as the reverse complement.
AACTGTCTTTGCGATCTTAAATGTATATCAGACATTTACCACTTTGCTTGTCTCGTTTAGAAACAACCTTATTAATAGTAATAGTTTCAGATCAATTGTGTAATCTATATTTACACTTGCATTTGCAGACTACACTTCATTTGTTCCCAAAACATTTAAAAATACTGAATGCACATTACCTGTCCTCATATTTGCATGCTTTGACTATGGCACACATCAGTTTTCAAAAACTTGACAAGCATCCCAAAGTTGGTATTTACTCATTTATTTTTATTTATTAATTAGGCTACATGTAGCAAACCTATTAACTCTGTAATGTCAATGAAACTGAGCTACCACTAACGATTAAGCGATATTAGTATATGACTGGCCTGTATTCTGCTTCTGTATCCGTCCACAATTAACAGATAAGCCACATTTATAAGTGGCAAGGTCTGAAACATCATTTCTATTTTGGAATGAATAAACAATGCATATAGTGCAGTGGTGATTTTATCTGGGCAAAGGTAGAGAAACAATTTAGTATAAAATTTTAATTCTGTAGTTCCCACATATTTACGTGATGAATGTATACCATGCTCATATCAGGGCTCTGTAGTGTTTGTATTATTATTAGCAGCCAATGATCTATCACTTCAAATGATCTCATTCCACCTGACCTGTCTGATTTGGAAAACAAGAGACTGAACAGTTACTGCCCACATCATGACACTTTGAAATCATGCACAAAGCATATTTTTATTTCTGAACTTGCACTAAAAAAAAAAATAGCAATATTGGTAGAATTTTGTTTTGTCTTGAAAGAGAAAGACCATTTTATTAAGTTGAACTATATGGGTTATTTAAATAAAATGTTAACTTCAGGCATGCTACACTGAAATGTTTTGTACAAATGTTAAGATTAAATCTATACTGACTCTAAAGTCTCTTAACAGAAGGTATTTTAATAAACAAAACCTTAATTGTAATACTTAAATGCGATTGCCTTTGAATGCATTACATTATGCATCTTTTGTGTCAAGCTATGTTTTTATCACATCATATCATTAATACAAAAAGTGCTGGGGCTATGAGCAGGTTATTCTTATTTCATGATGTTTCTATGATTAAATTTTGATTTGATTACTTTACTGTATATTTTTACAATTAAAATTTGATGACAAAAAACATAAGAGATTTGGTGGAGATGCATTGAGTCAAGATCTGCTTTTCTGCAATTGTATATATTTGAACTAATCCAACTCCATCAATCTGAATGAATTAACATTAAGATGAGCATTGATTTCTGTGTCATTTGCTCTTCTTTTTTAAACTATAAAGTTTTCTTGTCGAACTATATAATCATATATAGTACCTCATGTAGAGAAAAAGAACAAATGAAAACAAAACCATACTGGTGTTACAGTTTGTCTATCTGGGGTTCTTGAAGATATTTGGGATTTTGTTTTAAAGAATTAGGAGGTATAGAGAGAGCCAATCTGTTCTAAACCAATTGTGAGCCATCTTCTCTTTGACCATTTCACACATGCATACAGTGCAACTGAATGAACTTCAGTATTCTCTTTTAATTATTACTGATATGTGAACAAATCTACCTCTGCATGCTGCGGAACTTCATCAGGAGTGATGCACTTATGCTCCTGATCAAAAAGGCAGCCCATCAACTGTGAATGCTACAAGTGGTGTATCCACTTAAACTAAGGTCGTAGCTCTTGTAGTAGGAGGAACATGGTATTGCCCTTCAAGCCTAAGTCACATAGTGGCATCTGGAGTAACAGAAAGCCGATGGGAGAGATGTAAAATCTTTCATTCAAATTTGAATACTGAAATTGAAAATCAAGTATATGGTGAACTCATATCTGCACATTACACCCCAGTGATCTAGAAGTCATCTAAGCAATCAGTATAGTCTTTTGATTTTTTAAATTTATACCTACTCTTTCATTACACAATGATTTGCTGTCAGTTTCCACTAAGCATATTACATGTAGCTCCTCTCAATTTTCTTCTTGGTGCAGTTTGGGGAAAGTACCCATCACATATTTGGGGAAAACCAGATTAAAATATCAACACTGAATATGCGGTAAGCACTTAAGAGACAATATTTGTCAGATACAAGTATCACAAGTTTGTAAAGGGTGGTAAGTTTGTTAAGTAGCAACCTATTACCTTTTCAAATAATAAAAATTGGAATGCGTTTTGCTACACTGATTTTTTAAAACTATCCCTTTATTCCACGATTGATCATGAACAGTAAAGGAATTAATTAAATATATAAATGTCCATTTTCTCATTTAATTAACAAGATTAGAAAAGCAGCTTAACACAATGAATTCTAAAAGAAAAGTGCGGACTATAAACCAGGGATAATATTCCCCAAGAATAGTTGCTCTTTGAATGGAATCGCAAACTAATTAAGTTTTTCAAAAGCAGTTAAACTGTGGTTCTTGAAATGACAAAAAATATTTTCACAGTTTACATCACCTAAAAGAGGAGGTCCTACCTGAATGAAGAATCCACAGGTTCTCGTTTCATGACAGTAAGCAAACGTGTTAAAAGGCCTTTTTTCCCTTCACATACCAGATTCCTGTTTAGGTAAACATGAAACATAAAACAAATTACACCCAAATGAAGGAATATGAGGTAAAATACGACATTTTTTTTAAATAATTGGTAATGATCAAACTAGAAATTAAAAAAAAAAAAACATTTGGTTTATAAAGTGGAAGATATTTGTAAAATGGTTCATAGAAGTTAAACTAAAAACTTTTAAAATGTATTCAGCATTAGCCTAAAAGATATAAACATGTCTCACCTATCTGTGTTCACAAGAGCCTCAACCTCGGGGATATTGGCTTTCAGAGATATTGCACTAAGCTCATTGAGCTCCTGTCTGTTTAACAGAAGGTACTTGTTTCTGAGGAGAAAAGTAATAGTTTACTTTATTAGTCAATTTTATAAACATGTTTCTCTTTATAAAGCACTGATTGGAATTGGAATGCTACATATTTACAGATACAATAAGCGTGTGAAGGTGACGCCAATTTCCTTAGATGGTCCACATAGAGATCCAACAGTGATTTTTTTGCCTTTCACAGAATCAATTTCTACTTGATGAAAAAATGTTCAATAGGGCTAATTTTGAGGAGTCATTCAAGGGAAAAATGAAAGTATATAATAATGGTAGGAAACCAACAGGCATTACAAAATTGTATATTTTATTAGTAAAAATTAAAAAATAAACATATAAAAATAAAAAAAGAAAAGCAATAGGATGCTATTAAATAAAAAGAAATCCCCAGTAAGTTGGAGAGCTATAAAGTAAACATGATTCTGGTGTAAAAACTACTATATATCACAAACAATAGCACACAGAACCAGAAAAAACTGAAGATCTTTATGAGTACAAATGAAAAATGAAGCACCAAATTGCTTTTCAATTTTGCAAGCCCATGCTAAAATATATTTGTTTAGCTGTGGTTTTTAAGGTGTGACAATGAAACACCTCAAATTTAAGACACTACTCAATTTTATGTTTTAGATACATTAACATTTACTACAAAAAGAAAATGCGCACAAGTTTTAATTTATTGAGGATAATATGAAACCATCACAGGGTGAGAATTAAGCGCACATCATCAATATATAGATACACACAATTTGATTATTAAGTGGCGCTTAAAGGTCGAAAAGGAGCTTTAAATGGTCGCCTCTTACCTGCTTGTTTGTGATCATGATTGACTAAATCTGGTAGCTTCTCTCTGTTGCCACAAAATGGCTCCTTCAACTGCACTAATTGTAGTGACCAATATACCATTACAGTGGAATGCAAACATTTGGGCACTTAAATTGTCTGTTACTGTGAATAGTTAAGTGAGCAGAAGATGAGGTGATCACCAAAAGGCATAAAGTTAAAGATCACCTTTCTTTTCAGCATTTTATGCAAAATTAGTGTATTGCTTTCGTTATGCACAATTGCACAGTGAAAAAAGAAATGGAGCACCATGTAAAGGCTGGGCACCACAAGATATCTGAGGTCTCAGATCTTCATTAGCTCATTAGAGCTATGGTTTGATCATCATTAGGAAATCCCAGGTTATGCAAATTGCAAAGTTGTATAAATTCTCTGACTCATCCTGAAAGAACTGCTCGTTGGATTGCTAGAAAGGCAAATAAACCCCCCAGTGTAACTGCAAAAGACCTTCTGTTGTTGCAGTCAGTGGCACATAGAACATGTCATTGGTAGAGGGAAGAATGGATTCAAATAAACACCAGCAAATTCTGAAGGAAACATCACACCATCTGCAAAAAAAGTTGAAGTTAAAAAGAAGATGGGCCCTACTACAAGATAATGATCTGAAACACACCTCAAAATCTACAATGGCATACCTCATGAGGTGCAATCTGATAGTTTTGCCATGGCACTCACAGTCTCCCAACCTAAACATCAAAAGAGCAGTACATGCAAGATGGCCCAAAGAATCTTGAAAAATTAGAGAAGCCTTTTGTATGGACGAATGGATGAAAATACCCCAAAGTAAGAACTGAAAGACTCTTAGCTGGATACAAAAAGTGTTTACAAGCTGTGATACTTGCCATAAGGGGTGTTATTAAGTACTGACTATGTCAGGTGCCAAAATTTTTTCTTCAGGCCCTTTTAATTTTTTTTGGTATTTTGTACCTGTGAATGATGGAAATAAAAATATAATCTTGTTTAAAATATTAAATAATGTGTCTTCTTTAACTTTATGCATTTTGGTGATTAGTTCATCTTATGCTCACTTAACTATTTACAATAACACATTTTAAGCCAGGGTGCACAAACTTTTGCATGCCACTGTACGAAGTATAACTGAATATAATACAGTCATTTGCTGATTTATGGTGGACTAAATTGAGGCAATGTGTACTTACAGCCAAGAGCCATAGGGAAAAAAATAGGGTAATGTTCTAGAAATTGCCAAAACTGGCTGCAGTGTTAAATCTTTCATTATTATTATTTCACACCATTGCAAGGGCCCTTTAAGGTTTGCTTTAATTGGTGTTGCTCTATGTTGTTAATTCTTTGGCACTCAGCCTGCATAGCCTTCTTTACAACAGTGTTTCTCAACGTTTATGGTCCAATGCCCCAGTTTTACTTTCTTGAACTTAATCGACCCACAAGCATGTATTGCAAACCAACCACTTGGTGAAACAAGCAATATCAGGGGTACTCCTTGATGAAGCAAGCACATTTATAAAGGGGAAACAAAGTGCCACGCTGCTGATAGCTTAGATGATCCACTGTGACCCACTCACAAAGTAAAAACAGCAATGCAGTGGGTTGAAAAATATTGCCTTATAACGACATGCGGACAACAGCCCATACCAGCAGTTAAAGTAAACCTACCGGTGACCCACACCAGATCCATAGAGCCTCAATTACAGTGATCTGTACAGTTTGTAACTACCATACAGCCAGTTTGACAAATGGGTTAAATGGCCAGTTCCAAATGGAGCCGCAAGTCAACGCATGACTGTACTTGCATTGCACATACTCAAAGTAACCACAAATCTGTAGCCACAGATATGTATCTCAACAAGTCAAATGTTTATGTCATAAGAACTGTACAACAGGTTTCACATGAAATGTGGTTTGTCACCATGTGCTTGCTGTGAAATCTATGGTGTTTCAGATAGAAATATACCAAGAGGACAAAAATTAGATGTTAGCCAGTTGTTCAAAAGTAAACTTTTCTCATTTAGCAAATATGCTTCTACTTTACACAGCTTTCTTTCAATGTCATTAAATATCTTTTCAGCAGGTGGCTAAATGCTTTGTACTATAAAAGATAGTGTTATTACATGCATTATGCAAGCACCAGAGGTCTGTAATCGAACACCCACAACTCAGCTAGTCTTAGAACTTATTGACTACAACTCCTACATGTAGGCTGACCTAAAACAAAAATCATCTTATTATAAATATGGGAATGAGCTGTGACAAACAGACATCGCTCTTTTATTTCTAAAATTGAATTAAAAATCTGGTAGTTATTTGCACCAGTTGCATATGTTACATTACTTACTCATGATGGTCACTGAAGCTCTGAAGCAGTCTAAGGAACTGAATTTTTAAGGAAATATCCTGGCATAAGACAAAATTAGAACTATTAAAAATAAAAAAAATAAAAAAACACATTTTTGTTCAAGAATGCAAATATAAAAATATACATTGAAGACATTACTTCTCAATATATAAAATACACACTAAGACACTGTACACCCAGGGCGGTAGAAGGTGAAAACCAGTCCTTCAGTTGATTACACATAAAACTATATCAACAATTTGGTTATACTGGAGGTAATAATGAGGAACCAGTGCACAGGCCAAAGAGAGGGATGACCCTTTTCTAAATTTTATATAATCACCTATATATCTGAGTCGTAGGTTGTTTTTTTAAGCATAGAAATATCCCAATTAATCTGGATAATTATATATACATAAGTATTTTGTATCAAAAACTTTTTTCTTTTAATGTATTAAAATAAACAATTCAAAATTCATAAATTCAACAAAAATAAAACACTTATTTTCAAGGCAACCAAACGTGTGAAAGGACAACAAATGCATCATTTCAGAGCTGGCAAGGTGACATTTTTAAATATTTACTGGTAAAAGAACCAACACCTTTATGATAACAAAGCAGAAATCAATCACTAATAAGGGACACATTTTAGTAGGTAGATCCTGAGATCAGGGTTACGGGGAAGCAAGGATGGCTATAATCAAAAGTTACCAGTTTGGCAGGATTTGCCCATAAAAGAGACCATAGTACAAAAATGCATACAATACTGTACATCAATAGAACAGCAATGCTCTCTGGTCATATATTGATCGATGAGTTTTGACATGTTATAGCTTTTTCTTTACATATTCATACTTCTGTACAGTTTTAATTTAGAGAGACATGTGCAACAGAGCAGTGCCAAAAAGAGTATAACTAGGTTAATCTGTTGAAAAGGTTTCTTTCATTATAAAAAAACAACTATTTTCTAACTTTCTTAGTATGTTTAAAGAATTCATACAACATACTGGATCTTTTAGATATGCTTGAAAGAAACATCAGCAATATATAGAGTATATATAGAAGCAAAGGTCTGTGAAATGGTTTGAATGTTTGCAGCTAGAAATCCACAAAGGGAGAAGATGAGTTACCTAGGCTTTCAATCCCTCCCAGGACTCATTATCAGAGGAAAATGATTAGACATACAGGACTCAAAGGCAATATATAGTGAGTGAGGAGGGGGAGGTAGGTAGGTGTAAGGGGGGGTTTAATAAGATGGGGTTCGGAGGGCATTAATTAATCCACCCCTTCCTCATTTGCCTTTGACTCCTGTTTGTCTAATCATTTTCCTCTGATGACTCCTAGTAGGGGTTGAAAGATTAGGAATAAAAAACTATTTTAAGATAATGTGACTCATCTTCTCTCTTTGTGGATTTCTAACTACAGATATAGATAAATATAGCACAATTTTTCAAGAGAAGAGCTTAAATCAATTCCCATATTAAGAATAGAGATAGTTGACTGGTATAGCAGAACACTAACTGTAGACAAAGATATAAACACCTACATTAGTCACATTTGATCTTGAGTTGTGTGGTTTTAGTTTTTGCAAACTTTTAAGACTTGGCTCTTACCGGACTGCAATCACAGCTTTGATTTTGTCCATGCAAGACATGGTTTGTCTGTTTTCTCCAGATAAGCTTTTCAAAGAGACTATTCAGGCCAGGAATAAGCTTAAACTCAGCAAGCATTTTGTGAACCTATAAGAAATAAAATAAAAAATTGCATAATAGCAAGCAACTTTGTGGAATGACTAAGCAATTTGCTTTTACAAATATAGTACAGCTCACAAGATTGTCAGGTGCATAAATTAACGTACAAGTTATAATGTCATAACCTAATTAATGGTATATGAAACTTTTGTTATTTCTACATGTGTACAGCATTCTTTGCTTTTAAATATAAAAATCTGAAGTTCATACACAAAAACAAACTAGTATTGTCAATGAACATAACAGAGCCAGAGATTAAAATATTGATGTATGCTATACTATTACTGTATGTATGTTTAAAGCTCAACTAAAAACTACTATATTTATAAACAATCTATTTAGTAAGAAAGGATTAATTTACTGATTTATGCATAACTCAGATAAGATTAATATAAATGTTTAATATTAAAATCTTTACTAAATATATATTAAAATGAGATTTTTTTTCAATTGTGAAGTGTGCATAAACTGAAAATCATGGATGGCTTTGTCTACATATTCCAATAATAATGGAAGTTTATCCAAAAAATGTAACAATTAACACTTATTATAATACGACTTTATAAAGAGTATTAAAGACAGTATGCAGATGATACCATTGCATAGTTTTAGTAAATTAAGCTGCTTTGTTTGTTTGTTTGTTTTTTTTTAAAGATTTTAAGAGAGACCTACACCACTAAGGCATTAAGAAATGAAAATATATCTTTTGCATTTTTTTAATTGGGCTGAAGTGCATCATATGGATATGGTGTCAGTAAGTTGCAAGAACTATATGACTAGTTGGTGTTATTTCTATTGCTCATTGTTATTAGAACACAAAAACTAACTAGATTTTAAATATTAAAATGTAAATATAATTTTACATTTTAATTCTAGCCTCAAAGTTGATTATTTTAGATTTAGGTGCTCCTTTTTGCATGTTAAAGCATGTACTCCACTCTACAACATTACAGGATGAGTCTAGCGATTTTGCCATAGGTAATCTGGTTCTTGCTGGGCAGTTAAAGAATTAAAGTTCCCTCACTACATTACCTATTTTAAGAACAAACTCCATGTGTAGACGAGTAGACTTCCACTGTTTGGGTCTACTAAAGGCACAGTAATGTCATGTAAGGACAGTTTAAAAGAACATAAACAATTCTGGCATGATAAGGTCAAATGTAATTTAATGAATATGTTTAATTCCACTTACAAACAAAATCATATACTACTTGCAAATACACAATTATTGTATGTAGGCGATTAATATTTTCTTCTCCACCATGCTCGACTGCTACTACATGCTTGTATGTTTACTTCATAAAATTCTCTGAATGGCACAGGTATCTAATAAACTATAAGAGAGTTTGGTTGTGCAAAAAAAAAAAAAAAACACAATTCTGTTTAGTGAAGAGGGAAAATAAGAAACAGAAAGGAAGGCAGTCCTTGAATGTAACAAGCATCACAAGATGGCACAGCTACAGTAAATAAAAATCACCTATGACTCACAAGCAGCCCAAAATTTGGAAGATGTGAAGGAAGAATCTTTTGAGGTTTCAGTGCTAAACTGCATTACACTCACTTAGATAATGCAGAACAACTAGAAACAATTTAGAAAAGCTTTGAGGCTATGTCACATTACATAACGTTTCCAGCGAATTTCAGTTGTCTTCATTTACATAATCTTTCTGAGTTGGAGAGAACACACTTCTGTAAAGCCATTTGCATGGCCTGACATACCCAGCAACTCACTCCAACTAGTCTTCAACTTGCTGAGATAAAATCTAACAAGTTGGATTTTGTGTTTAGTTGTTAGGGGATGTGCTCTGTGTGCATGAGAGCTGACAACCAACAAATATTCATTCAGAAATGCAATGCATATAATGCAGTGATGAGGAATATGGAACATGTGGGCTTTAGACCTCACAAACAGAGGAGAAGCTCATCAGTCTGATATCTCATGTTTTACGTAACACAACAGACTTGAAAAATTAAGGAGAAAAAAGGTGATGGTGGGGTAGGGGGTTCGGGTGTTAAGAGACTGCAGTTGAACTTGCTGCAGCTTTTAACCCATCATACAGAACAGCTCCATCAATCATTTAAATCAACATGGTCAACCAATGAAATCAGACACTACAATGGGTAATTCTGAAATACCCACTGACTAGATCGCTTAATGTGACATCACTTTTACAAGGATCAATAAAAGATCATGGGTCCAAAAACTAGCTGCTTATAAAAAGGGAGAATTTTTTTTGCCAACTTGAAGCAAAAAATTCTACTTTTGTTATCAATTTTAGGATTTACAGATGACAGAAACAGAACTAATGAAAGCATATGAAGATAAGCAATAACACACAAATACTTCAGAAAGCGGAATAATTTTCTCTTATAAGATATCATGAATTTATTTAAAAGGCAAACAATTTTTTAACAGATATATTTATTACTAAATATCCAAGAAATAACTTTTAACTCTCTCCTACATACAAGATTAAAAGTACAGTAAATCGAAAACATTTCTCTAGCTCTTACAAATATTCCACTTGGCACCAGTTTTGTCATCAGTACATTATCAAATTGTTTCACTTATTCTTTAAAGTAAGATTAACTGCATCTTCTACAGTGTGGATTGATGATGTTATAGTCTGAATACAAAAACGAAAAGGTTCCTCATCCTAGAATCTTGGATAAAGCTGTGTGCAACTCTTTGGGACATTATATTTGAACACCAAAAATATTACTAGGCACTTTTATCCTCTTGGAAAACAGAACTGTCCGTCTCTAAATACATTCACTAAGTCAGTGCAAACAAAAACCTGCATACTTTAAGAAAACAAATGCAGCCTAAATGAAAATCATAAATTAGACAATTTGGCTGCATTTCCAGTTCTCTTCCTGAAAACAGTTAGGGCTTCAGGGAAGAAAAAAAAAAAAAAGACTATATACTGTAGTTGGTGATTCATGTACTACCTGATGTACACACCTGTATTTGAAAACACTGTACATGCCCATAATATAATCTGCACTAGTTTCCAGGTCATTGATTACAATTTGCTTATTATTACTCTTCCAATTGATTTTGAAGGTCACATCGCTGAAGAAAGCCAACAGTTAACAGAACATGAGCACTAAAAGCTGTGCCTTTCTGCTTAGAGTCAGGTGGATGGTTTCAGACTTTTTTTTTTTGGTCAAATGGAAACCCTCTGTATGTTTATATTGTGTTTGCAAAAACTGAAAAGCTGCATATTTTACTTTTATGTGCTTCTAAAAACAAAATTAATATTTTACATTTAAACATTTGTGTCAGGTTCACTGACACCCATGTGTATGCTCATTTGGATATGCAGGGGTGAATATTTGTTGTTTGTGAATATATGCTTAACTAACAATACTAAACGTTTAGCTCTATAAAATGGTGGGTTTCGTACTTTAAACTGTACTACCAATTCACCTTGTAAGCTCTACTTTAGAGGTTATGCAAACATCAAGAAAGATACCTAGAAGAGACTGTGAGGACCAGTCTATCGTATCTAGACAAGAGTCATGTTTCTTTCCATTAAAATGGAGGCCAGCTGTCTGCTGGCGTGTAGATTGTAGTTTCTCCACGGGTAGGAATTAAAACAACTTGGGACCCTATAGAGTCGATTTCAAAACTGACCAACATAGTAGTTTTGCAGGCTTTTTATTCAGTGTTGCTAAAAAAGGAGGAAGAGTTAAGTCTTCGGATGGATTTCTACATTTACCTGCCTGCAGAATCTCCTCTGCATATTGAGGTAGTCTGGTCCACTAATAAGGAATGAGAATAAATAAATATTTGTGTGCGTGTGTGTGTGTGTGTGTATATATATATATATATATATATATATATATATATATATATATATATATATATATATATATATATATATATATATATATATATATATATATATATATATATATATATATGTGTTTTTTTTTTTTAAATATGCTCACAGGTACTAAAACAAAAAAAAACTTAATTTAACTCACCTGGTTTCTCTGGCGACCCATTAGCAAAACACAGAGAACATACAACACTTCCACCTTGTACATTATTTCATGAACGATTTTCATGGATTGTGGGAGGCGTCTGTTCATCAAGGTACTTTCATCTACTGTTTCTGTAACAACAACAAAGATAATTTAACTTTCAATCAATATTAATACTTTCATGATATGACAGTAACTTTACGGTGAATTGGAGGGAAAGGCAATTGTCAATCTGATCAGGATAATTCACCATTGTAAACATTTATTAAAACACTTTGCACAAAAGATAAGAAATTGTGAATTACATTTTTCCATCAATGATCTTTTTTTTTTGTTTTTACCCGCTTAGGCCAGTTCAAGATAGCAAAGCACTGGCAACCATTCCAGGCAGAATCTCCTGCAATTCAGGAATCTTTCAAAAATGCATCAAAAGCAGTGCAAAATAAATGTCCCTGAAATTCATGCACATTCTATCTCATTAATTCAACCTTCTTTATTCAAGGTTAAAGATTTAGATTTGTCAATTTGCCTCTTGATCGGGCTACAGGTTTGCTTCTTTCTTTTTGCACAGCAAGCATATCAAGGGGCTTTTGTGATTAGGTAGATGGCTTTGGTTCAAATCCAGCAGTATGTTTGGGCTTCGGATTTGTTTTTATTTTGCACTGTTAATTTTCAAACCAAACTTCTCTTGCTTATGCATCCAGTGACAAAAACAAAATTGTGTGCTCAAGTTGCATGACAATTACAATCCCCCAGAAAAAAGGATGATGTGTAAACCTTTCACACATTAAAATACAAAGGTACAGTGACTCAAATTACAGAATATGATGTTAGTTTTCAATCAACTGTAAATTAACAAAAGCATAAAAGTTAATGCAGTGTGCATACATGTTTTTACACATTCATGCCAGTGTGCACCAATCCATTATTCAATAATTCAATTTAAGAAAAAGGAATATATAAACATAACAGAGCAAGTCAGTGCATGTCTCAAGTAATGTTTTAATTGAACATCTGTATTTGTGTATTTAAAAGGCTTTCTTACTCTTGCCTTTATCTTTATATAATAGTCATTTCTCAGGAATGAGGTACAAAAAAATAAAAATAAAGTACAGCCGGTGAACTGGAAACTATGTGCTTCATATCCCATCAAATCATGTAAAAATTACATATATGGTACATTTGTTAAATTTAAAAACTTAAGTGGATCAGACATTGCTTAATATTTGATAGTTCGGTGCTGGCAGCAGGTCTGCCTTTCTTTTTTCTTTCCTAATCTTATTTCTCAGAGTTTACTTTGATGTTAAATGTATCTCAGAGAAGTCCGCATATTCATTATTTTTTTTTTATCTTCATGATTTTGAATTAAACTCCTAATCATGGATTACATATAGTAAAGTATATCTGTTTCAAAAGATTGTACCTGAAAACTTGTATCTACTAGACAACCATTTAGTGAATGTGACCGCTATTTTCAATTCAGTAACTTCTTTAAATAGTTGTGTAACTACAAAAGGATGCAAAGAAGATATTCAAAACTGAAAAAACTGTGGAAGGGGCAACCTCCCAAACTGATTTTTATTATAGGAAAACCTATAGCCCACCTTTATATACAGGGTGGAGGTATACCTGGAACTTTCTACAGCAACATTTATTTGCAAAAATTTGTTGTACAGAAGTACACATATCACTCTTCTACCACAATATATAAACAGTTGACATCTTGGAAGAGAATATATTAACAAAGAGATGATTTTTAAAGGATGATATAATGTTGATTGCATGGTATTTTTCCATTGTACACAAAATCACTATCAAATATTAACTGAATTTCTACATTAATATTATATTCTCAAATATTGTTTTCAATCCTAATTTAGACTCTACCAATTAGTTTACCTGTCAAAAACATCCATTTAACCTTTAGGGTTGCTTTGAGGTGCAATTCTGTCCTTTACAGAGTCATACATCTTTAGTTGACTACAGCCAGTAATCTATGTACTGTATACAGCTGTATTTAAATTTGTCACAATTGGATCATTAAAAAGGTCCTGGGGCTAATAGTAAGGAGCGTTTTCACACCCTTCGGGATACCTGTTAGGTACCTAGAGTACAAATCAGTCAATAATGAGAATCTTGCTATACCCTCTGTGACAGCATAAGGCAAGATGTGTTTGTAATAGAGGATAGCCCTCTGATTTCAAATGGTTAATATTCATTTTACTTCATTGAACAATTCAGAATTTGAGACAGAAGCACTGGTAGAACTTTTAGACCATCATAAGTCTACATCAAGCTGCTGAATATTTTACATCATTTTGTCAGAAGTAGCAAGCCCAATCAGTTGAAGAGAGTTACCTGCTGCATTAGTGTACATTAAATGACTCAGCACTACACCAGCATTTGTTAGATCTTGTAAGCCGACTATTATAATTTACAGTCTAATGTTACTGCGCGTTCTATTTTTTTTCAATCCTATAATTAGTTTGGCATGAAAACAAAGGGCTAAAAATGTCAGTGACATAAGATAGTAGATCAGGTAGTTCATGACATATCATTCGTTATAATCCCTATGCTGAAATCCAGTCAAGATTATAAACACCCCATTTGTTGTTACACAGTGGGAATTTTTTTTTTAACAAATTATTTGAACAAAACCAAACACAAAGTCACTAGGAACCTGAATGACTTAATTGGCAGATCTTAAACTTGACTTGGCTAGGTGTATGTGTATGTAAGTAGAAATGGGCCCTAAAATGGATTCACACACCATCCAGAACAAGCTCTTGCTTTGTGCCTAACGCCACCAGGATAACTCAGCCCAACAAACATAAATTTCCCAAATCTAATCAAATTTAAGTTAATTGTCAATTAAGCAAAATGTTTAATTCAGGGTAAATCGAGTTAGACTGAAAAAACTGTGAGGCTGAAAAAAAAATATATATCTTCTTTTGCAATATAAAATTCAGTTTCATATATATTTAGAGAGCAAAAAATGAATAAAGTAACTTGCAAAAGAAGCTCAGTTGGTTAAGCTGTTATCCTTTATGTACACTGACAGACTAGATGTAGTATATTTCAGTTAATGGCCGTAAAAAGAAAAATCACAATCTTTATTACAGTAGTATTCAAGCCCTTTCAAAGTTGTCAAACGTTGCTGAATTACAAATGACCCTTAGATATCTTGTTTGTACCTCTGTTTTTTACTGCAAACTCATATACTCAAAAAATAAAATAAAGCCAAACCTAGTTCTTTGTCAACAAAGGTCTTCAATAAATTAAAAAGCTGAAATGTGACTTGCATTAGTATTAACTGCCTAAGCTCCAACACTAAAGCCAGGAACATGGTAAAATTCAAGTAAAGACTGATTCCAGTTCTGTTTTCATTATTATTTTTTTTATTTTTTATATATTTTTTTTATCATTTTTTGACAATTACTAGAATCAAATATGAAGTTGTGGTTCAGTTGCTTTTTGCTTCATATGTGGAACCAATGAAAACATGGAAAACACCTAACTGAAGTCATGGAGTCCTGCTTCATAAAAAAGTATTTGTTTTATTCATTATATTTTGGATGTAGTTGCTAATTTGTTTAGATTTTTTCCTGCATTATTTATTTTGTTTGCAAAAATGGAACAATGCAAACTGTTAGAATGCACTCAATATGATCTGGAATTTTTGTTTTTAAGTACAATGTGAGGGCCAATATCAAAATAGTTAAACTCAAACAACAGGTAAATAATCTATTTTATTAGAGGTTATCAATGTATCAGTCTATCTGTAAGTAATATCTGCCTTTATAGCCCTAAAATCTAATGAAAAAATATTTGAAACCAGGCCGTCAGCCAAATTCTGGTTTCTTTTTTCTTGTGACAGAGGTTTCCACATCAAACAAATTAACCTAATAGGTTTATAATTCCTTACCACTGACTTCTGCCTTTGCACCACTGAAGTCAATGTCACATTTTTCTGGATGAAATCTCCAGTCAATTTAGTCACAAAGTGAATCTAAAGGAAAGGTATTAAAATGAAGTCAGTGATAGAGTTGCAAAAATGCACTAATTAGGTAAAAAAAATATCAAAAGTGTTAGGATACCATTCTGAGTAATGCTGGTTCAATAATAAATGAAAGCAGGCTGCACACTGTTTAGGAAAACCTCCATGAACTCTTGCAAGGAAGCCAAGTTAGAGGCTAAACCATCCCTTTCAAGGAGCTACAGTGTGCATAAAGCCGACATTAAAAGAAAGTGTATCAGTTAACAACACTAAGAGATCATTAATAATGCTGAACTAACATTTACATGATGGTGGGAAGAAATAAAATCATTACTTGATCAGAAACATTTCAAGGCCAATGTGGTGTTTGTCAGAAAGCATGAGGTTGCTACAGAACTGTAGTCAAATGAAATCAAGACCAGTCTTTCTGAACAAAACCCAAACCTTAAGTGTAGTGTTACTGCAATAAGCACAGGCTGAGAAATTCTACCCCCTAAAGAGAAGTAGGGTGGTAACTGGATTATGCCATGGAAACGCTCCTCATCAGCAAGAACCAAATTGTTAAAAGTTGAAAAAAAGTAAATGGGTAATGCATCATAAAATTTTAAAAGGAAACCTTTTCGGAGTGTGGGAGAAGTGTCCCATTTCACTGGACTATTACTTCAAGTACAGAGGCATATCAACATTGGAGTGGATCAGAAATGAAAAAGTCAGCCTCTGAACTTTGATAAACAGACAATGTAGCTACTAAAATGATAACGCACAACTGCAGTCTTAGATACTTGCATTGTATTAAAGAAACCCCTTCAGCAGGAAAAGACAAAAATCATTCCAAACTAGTGTTGGATTGGTACTAAAATATTGACTTTGGTATTGATGCCAGTTTTTGGACCTGGTTCTGAAATGGATCCAAAGCAAATAGATGGCTCCAAAACCCCACTATAGTACTCCAATCATCATGGTGCCTTTATCATTGAAGCAATTAGGGATGGGGGCAGCCCTGCCATAAAGACTTGATTACATCAAAACAATAAGGCTGGGTCAGGTCCCCCATAAAGTTTGGGGTTTCATTAAGTGAAGTCTAGAGAACAAACATTTTTACAGGCATATACAGTGCATCCGGAAAGTATTCACAGCACATCACTTTTTCCACATTTTGTTATGTTACAGCCTTATTCCAAAATGGATTAAATTCATTTTTTTCCTCAGAATTCTACACACAACACCCAATAATGACAACATGAAAAAAGTTTACTTGAGGTTTTTGCAAATTTATTAAAAATAAAAAAATTGAGAAATCACATGTACATAAGTATTCACAGCCTTTGCTCAATACTTTGTTGATTAACCTTTGGCAGCAATTACAGCCTCAAGTCTTTTTGAATATGATGCCACAAGCTTGACACACCTATCCTTGACCAGTTTCGCCAATTCCTCTTTGCAGCACCTCTAAAGCTCCTTTAGGTTGGATGGGAAGCATCGGTACACAGCCATTTTAAGATCTCTCCAGATATGTTCAATCGGATTCAAGTCTGGGCTCTGGCTGGGCCACTCAAGGACATTCACAGAGTTGACCTGAAGCCACTCCTTTGATATCTTGGCTGTGTGCTTAAGGTTGTTGTCCTGCTGAAAGATGAACCGTCACCCCAGTCTGAGGTCAAGAGCGCTCTGGAGCAGGTTTTCATCCAGGATGTCTCTGTACATTGCTGCAGTCATCTTTCCCTTTATCCTGACTAGTCTCCCAGTTCCTGCCGCTGAAAAAAGATCCCCACAGCATGATGCTGCCACCACCATGCTTCACTGTAGGGATGGTATTGGCCTGGTGATGAGCGGTACCTGGTTTCCTCCCAACGTGACGCCTGGCATTCACACCAAAGAGTTTAATCTTTGTCTCATCAGACAAGAGAATTTTGCTTCTCATGGTCTGAGAGTCCTTCGGGTGCAAACTCCAGGCAAGGTGCCATGTGCCTTTTACTAAGGAGTGGCTTCCGTCTGGCCACTCTACCATACAGGCCTGATTGGTGGATTGCTGCAGAGATGGTTGTCCTTCTGGAAGGCTCTCCTCTCTCCACAGAGGACCTCTGGAGCTCTGACAGAGTGACCATCGGGTTCTTGGTCACCTCCCTGACTAAAGCCCTTCTCCCCCAATCGCTCAGTTTAGATGGCTGGCCAGCTCTAGGAAGAGTTCTGGGGCCTCATGTATAAACGGTCCGTACGCACAGAAATGTTGCCTAAGAACTTTTCCACGTTCAAATCGCGATGTATAAAACCTACACTTGGCGTAAAGCCACGCACATTTCCACGGTACCTCATACCTTGTTGTACGCAAGTTCTCCGCTGGGTGCCGCCAGTCTGCAAAACAGTGCTACTGTTCCTGTGTGGTTACACCTTATTTTCCTGACGTGGCTTTATAAATACACCGAAACTAACCGCATATTGTTTATTAGTGTAATGCATCTGATTGTAATTAACTTGTAACAATATAATGGTAGAGGGAACAGCCATAGTATTCCAAATACCATAACTGCTTTAGCGTTGTTACTCTCACTTCTTCTTCTTCTTCTTCTTTCAGCTCCTCTTGTTAGGAGTTGCCACAGCAGATCATCTTTTTCAATATTTCTCTCACTGCACCACTCAGAGTATTTATATCACTGTATCTGAGTGTGAATCACAGCAGCAGCTGATCGGAAAGGGAATTATCGGTATACAGCTTCAAGGACACGCTGTCTCAGCCACTGCAAAATGTTTTAAAGCCTTTCCTGTACGGACCTCGCGGTTCAGAAACAGAAACGATATCATTTATAAGGTGAAATTCAGCAAAATATGTTTATTAAATTATACAGATAAAACTTTAACTTCATTTAAATAATCTATATTCTTCACTGGGAGTGTCGTTAAGGATAGAATAATTAAACATGTACTACGAAGATATTTCAATGTTTTTTAAACGTTTTGAAGAATCGGCGCTAAGCTTACAAATGGCTTAACGTCTATTACAGCGCTGATTGTATGGCGATCGGTTACTTGGGAAAGAAAAGCACTGACTGCAGTGACGGCTACGCCAATATATATTGAATATAAAACAGAAAGAAAATAACAACACAGCTAAAAACACAGCGACAAATTTCGCAAAAGTTAAATGCTTGTGTCATGAGCACGAGGCGGCTATGCAGCCATCCACTGTGCATAAGCTACCTTACTGACGGGCCACTGATTCTTCCTCTGCCCAGTGCCACCACAAACCTAGAGCCGCCCCTGATTGTACTGCTGCAATAAATTATTTCATCGAAGTGAAACACATGTTTAATAACGTGCTTTAACTCCTATCATCATGAAAATGATATCACGTATACATCTCAGTATTTTAGTTATTCAGAGAACTGTAATATTACGAATGTAATGGATTCTGTGTCCAGTTGGAGGAAGAGAGCCGGTTTAAAAGCAAGTAGTGATTCACACACATAGAGCACATAGAAGATCAAATACAAAACAAAGCATTTAACGTGCTACTTTAATTACGATGTGATTTGAGAAACTGGTTAATTAAACGATTTTAAGATGAAGTTTATGATGTTCTACTTTAATGACAAAATAAACTACGTGATTAAAGTGGAAATGTCGAGATTGAAGTTGACATTTCGTGCTTTTTCCTCACTGTGTGCCTTTTTTCTCTGTACCCTAATAAGCTTTCATATGACACTCAGACAGTGGGCTTACAACTCGGCTTTTCACGGCGACTTTGATATGTGACTTCTTTTTTATTTCCGGCACTGTGCGATTTGTGAATGTGAGCTTTCAAGTTTCTCCAACACGCTATGTCACTCGATCAACTTCCTTTTGTTGATTATACCACGGTTTATTTGAACAAATAGTATGTTTTTCCTTTGCCTCCACTTGGTATTCGCTGAAATTCTTATATTTTCCCCGTGCTTTTCCCATTGTCTTTTCACAGAAGGCTGCGCTTAAGGGCAATTTATATTGATTTGCATATTCAAATAGGCGTAATTCTGGGAGGATTTGGGGCGTTACATAATGCGCGTGCACGAGCGTTAGTTTTCACGCTGGTCGGGATTTATATAGCGGAAGAACGTGGAAGTTGGAGTACGCACAGATTCCTGCATCTGGATTTTTCTGTGCGTAAGCACATTTCAGCTTTTGTGCTTACGCCATGTTATAGTGCGAGTTCTACGCACGGCGTTATACATGAGGCCCCTGATGGTTTCGAACTTCTTCCACTTACGGATGATGGAGGCCACTGTGCTTATTGGGACCTTCAAAGCAGTAGAAAGTTTTCTGTAACCTTCCCCAGATTTGTGCCTCGAGACAATCCTGTCTTGGAGGTCTACAGACAATTCTCCTTTGACTTCATGCTTGGTTTGTGCTCTGACATGAACTGTCAACTGTGGGACCTTATATAGACAGGCGTGTGCCTTTCCAAATCATGTCCAAACAACTGAATTTACCACAGGTGGACTCTCAGAAACATCTCAAGGATGATCAGGGGAAACAGGATGCACCTGAGCTCAATTTTGAGCTTCATGGCAAAGGCTGTGAATACTTACAGTATGTACATGTGCTTTCTCAATTTTTTTATTTTTAATGAATTTGCAAAAATCTCAAGTAAACTTTTTTCACATTGTCATTATAGGGTGTTGTGTGTAGAATTCTGAGGAAAAAAATGAATTTAATCCATTTTGGAATAAGGCTGTACATAACAAAATGCGGAAAAGTGATGCGCTAAGAATACTTTGCGAATGCACTGTATTACCAAATGTCAAGAAATAGGGGGAATTATTAGGGAATGAGTGGAAAACTGACAACTTCCAGTAGTGAAATGTTGAAAATCTGAGTTTTTCAGGACTTTTCTAGTTCTAGTATACCGCACAACACTAGTCCTAACTATTTTGCAGAACTGGTAGACAAGTAATCCTTAAAAGTAGATTCTGTGGGAAAAAGTTTGCCCAAACAAAAATTCATGTGTATAGTCTGAATATGGATGCAAATATCATATTTCAGTTTTTGCCAAAAACTATATTTTGTATTTAAAAATTTCTTCTTGAACCTCTGAATTTGCAATATAAAGACAGATTACAATAATATGTCTAGGAAGCATGTGGAATGCAGAAAAATATCAACTCTTTTAAAAGGACTGAATACTTGCGGAAGACTGTAAATGTGTATGGTCTTAAAGGACACATCTTTAACAGATTATGCATACTGTGTGTTGTGTGTTATCATTGCTACAGTGACTTGTATTAAATTGCAGCACCTGCCGTTCACTTAATTTTATGAATAATGAATGTATCAAGGTGAAATTCATCTGTTAATTCTGCATCTAGACACTGCAATTTTTTTTTGGTATTTAACAAAAATGTTGAATATTCATTAAGGTACAGCTTTCTTTATTTACAGTAAATACTGATTTGTTAGAAAAATGAATTATGTGCTTGAATGGTCACTAGCCTTAACAGTGAAGAGTTAAGTAACGTGAAGTTTCCATTACTTATCAATCACACATCTCAAACTCCCAAATGTGCCAATACCTGACAATCTCTCATTTGTTTAATAAATAAACAATGATTAAAACAGCCCTTTACAGTCAAGATTAAACCTGCACTAAAACACAGGACAAAGTTAATACCAGCATAACACTAGCTCACGTGTACAAAGAAAAAGTCACAGGCATTTTACATTCACTTGTCTATTCACTTGTATTATGTGGCACATTCACTCATTTTCCTATACAGTAAAACATTCTAAAGCTTGAAGCCATAAAAATAAAAAGAATGTAAGAAATACAGAATATGACAGTCACTGGTCATTGAGTAATATATGGGGTCCTCAGACACAATCCCCTTATTAAGAACACCAACAGTTTGAGAGAATTTCGTTGTACAACGTAAAAATTTGGCAATAATAAACAGTGCCATTAAAAACAAACATGAAAATTTTAAGAAGAGCACTATACACATATGCATTTCGAAATGCTCGTACTTGCACTAACAAAGTCCAGTAGCATGCAGTAGCATCATTTTTGTGAGCATAGAAACATCTTCAGATATAATTGTTTAAGAAGTGAGAAGCTACACATTGCATCTGTTGAAGTTAGTTTAATTATTGCCAGTTGACATACAGTACAGGCCAAAAGTTTGGACACACCTCCTCATTCAATGTGTTTTCTTTATTTTCATGACCATTTACAGCACTCCATCACTCTCCTTCTTGGTCAAATAGCCCTTACACAGACTGGAGGTGTGTTTGGGGTCATTGTCCTGTTGAAAAATAAATGATCGTCCAACTAGCCTGACTTCTGCACAACACAACTGCTGGTCCCAACCCCATTGATAAAGCAAGAAATTCCACTAAATAACCCTGATAAGGCACACGTGTGAAGTGAAAACCATTTCAGGTGACCACCTGTTGAAGCTCATCGAGAGAATGCCAAGAGTGTGCAAAGCAGTAATCAGAGCAAAGGGTTGCTATTTTGAAGAAACTAGAATATAAAACATGTTTTCAGTTATTTCACCTTTTTTTGTTAAGTACATAACTCCACATGTGTTCATTCATAGTTTTGATGCCTTCACTGAGAATCTACAAATGTAAATGGTCATGAAAATAAAGAAAATACATTGAATGAGGAGGTGTGTCCAAACTTTTGGCCTGTACTGTGTGTGTATATATATATATATATATATATATATATATATATATATATATATATATATATATTAATCACTGTAATAATGATCAAATTATTGGCTTTTAAGTATCTGCTTATTTAAATTCAAACTACAACCTTTTTTGGTCAGGAAGAGAGTCTGTATGTGTATATCCATATACATACAGAGTGTGTGTGTGTGTGTGTGTGTATTATATATGCGCACATATATATTATATACTAGGGGTCGTATTAGCAAGTCTACGTTACGCGCCAGTCATGTGACTTCATTTCCTACGCATCCATCCCGCGGTCGCTGCTCTTGTGGCTGCTCGAGATATTGCACCATAAATAAGGATAGTATCAAATTATATATAAGAATAATATACACACACACACAGATACTGCAACATGTTAAAATTATTATTGTTTATATACTGTAAATATTGATTTGTGTGTATACTATGAAGTATGTGCTTGAAAGGTTGTTAGCTTTAAAAACAGCTTTGATAAACAGAGTAATGTGAAGTATCCACTACATATTAATCACACATCTCCAATTACTAAATGTGCCAAATTTGAATAGATCACAGAATGTGCATGCTTGTGCAATGATTGCTAAAGCTTTACAAATAAGGACTAGTGAGAAGTCATGAAAATTGAACACATTTCAACAAATAGAGACAAGAGTTTCATGGCCAGATATGAGGATTGTTTGCATCTCTCGGACTGACCCAGACAACGTGACTACAGATCCGCATTGTATTGAAAAAACTCATCAAAAACTTCAAAAGACTCTGTTGGACAGTTATGTTATCAAAAGATCTCGACTACACATTGTTCTTCTCTTGCTAAATGGGTTTTAGCCTGGAGAGGGCTATTAATTTATTACATCTAAGATGTCCCACTTAAAAGGTTTTCCAATGTTGTACCTGTCCTAGTGTCTTTATAAACACAGGGAATTCCAGTTTCTGTATTACATCTTGCCTGAAGAATATTTTTAGTTAGCCATTAAAAAGTGTCACTTTGCTTGACTTCTCACTACATCCATAATGGCTAACTTGGTGTAGCACCCTATTACTACAAATAAGTAAAATATTGTATTTATAGATCTTTCAACAAACATGATTCGATCTTTTTCCCCCCCACAAAACACACTAAAAAAAGGAAAGCCTTAGCGCCCTTATTTCCAAGAAAAAACAATTTTAATATTATGTAAGCAGAATCATGCAATATAGAGAGAATTACTCCAACCCCACAAACTTTGTCCCACTTGCTTGAATTGATGGATGGAGTTAAGGAAATCACGCACCAGTACTGCTGTGTTCTGCTTCTTCAGTGGCCATCTGCATGAGAGCATCCAAAACAAGTGCATTATCTAACCATGTGTACCAGTCCTCCAGTTCTTGAAGATAGCTTGCTGTTTCAGTAGATTCTGAAACCTTTCTTGTAGCCAACTTACACAACCGTTCTATAAAGCCAGGAATGTTTAAAAGAGTGGCTAAACAAAGTAAAAACAAGGAAGGTCAGTATGTAATTCGCTAAAATCTAAATAAAATTCAAAATTAAGTAATTATATACACAAAGAATTGAAAAAGAACAAATGCTGATATGTGAGTTGTCAAAGATACACACTTCACAGCTACTAATATCTATCAGAAATTCTTTCATTACAATAACAGAAATTCATAAACAAAAATAGCTCTGGGGAGATCTTTATAGCATTATTATAAGTACTAACTAGAGCTCTTGAATAGAATAATCACTATGTTAATATAATTGTGATGTACAAGAACTCCTGGAAGGCAAGAAAAAAAATAGGCAGTTGAAACAGAGCACAGTTGTTGGTTTTATGGTCATAACTGTTCAGGATCAGACTGTATGTGTTTCTAAATTGTTAACTCATACTGTTATTAGCCAGCATCCTCTATGTTAAACACACCCCTTTTAAAAAGACCACTAGTTTTTATCTAGCGACCGAGTGAACTATAGCCTATGTTTCTTTCCTTTATATTTTTGTCCGGTGTGTGTTAACTTAGTAGTTTTGTAGATAAACTAAATAATTTTACAGATTTTTTTTTATAAGTTACTTTGAAAAATACTGTCTGCTAAATAAATGGTAATACTTAAAGACCACCATAATGCAACATTTAATACACTTGTTTCATTTGTAAAACATGTAAAGGATCAAAGCGCTTCAGTTAATTTTCTGTAAAAAAGAGACACATGAATATAAAGTCCTTTGGACTCTAGGGGGGTAAAAAAGACAGCATTTACTTTGTTTGAGCAATAATGGACAATTTGTTTGTTTTGCTTATAAATATTGTAGTCAGAAAGTACCAGTGCAGTGCGTGCCTTATTCCTCTTTGCATTGCTTTTTGGGAGAGAGTCAATCACGTTCATTAAAGCCACCATTTTCATCGAGTCCCTTAAGCAGTAATAAGCGATTTGAAAACATGTCATGATTTACAGTCAAACAGTAAAAATATCAATATTTTTAAAAAACCCAGCAAAATACAGTAAAGACATGCATTCTAGCACCAAATGCTTTTACCCTATATGTTCAAATACAATATACTGTACTTATTTTAAATATAACAATTCTAATCTTAATCTGACAGCACTAGCAAAACCAAAATGCGGGTTTATTTTTTTAAGATATGAAAGATGACGCTGAATATAATGTTGTACATGTATACATGCTATTTTGCAGGTGCAAAGATTTCTTTCAGAAGCACCAATCCCAAGGAATAAAAATCCACTGAAATGTTGGAACAACAACTGTAGTCGATTTCCTACAATTGGCGAAGTAGCATGCAAGTATCTGTCAGCCCCATGTACTAGCGTGGACAGCAAGAGATTATTCAGTGCAGCTCCTAATGTGATCAATGAAAAGCTAAACAAATTTCCTCCAACAAGGAAGAAATGCTCTTGTTTGTTAAGAAAAACATCCCATCATGCTAAAAAAAAAATCGAATATAATGATAAACCTCCAGAAAAAAAAAAAAAGTTATTGCTGTTGCTTATTTCTTTACTGTTGTACAGGGTAGGCCATTTATATGGATACACCTTAATAAAATGGGAATGGTTGGTGATATTAACTTCCTGTTTGTGGCACATTAGTATATGTGAGGGGGAAAACTTTTCAAGATGGGTGGTGACCATTGTGGCCATTTTGAAGTCGGCCATTTGGGGTCCAACTTTTGTTTTTTCAATAGGAAGAGGGTCATGTGACACATCAAACTTATTGGGAATTTCACAAGAAAAACAACTGTGTGCTTGGTTTTAACGTAACTTTATTCTTTGTGTTGGATTTGCCAAAATGTGGACGCATGAAAACTGTCACTAATGAAGAAACATCAGTGGCTGTCCTAGCTTCATTCAGCTAGAGCCCACAGCGTAGCACTCGCTGCATGTCACTGGAGAGTGGCATTAGTCGAAACATCCCTTCGGCGGATATTAGCTACTCACAAATGGCACCCTTACAAACTCCAGCTACTGCAGCATCTCAACGAGGATGACCCAGATCGGCGCACTGAATTTGCAGAATGGGCAAAACAAAAATTGGAACAGGACCCTCAGTTTACAGAAGATTTTGTTCAGTGATGAGGCAAACTTTTATGTGAATGGTGAAGTTAACAAACAAAACCACCGCTATTGGTCTGACACTAACCCACATTGGATAGATCCCTCCAAGACTGTTGGAACAAAAAAATTGATGGTATGGTGTGGTATATGGGGTACAAAGATAGTGGGGCCATTCTTCATCAATGGAAACCTCAAGGCCACTGGATATGCAAAATTGCTACATGATGACGTGTTTCCCTTTTTATGCACTGAAACTGGCACGTTCCCTGAGTTTTTCCAGCAAGATGGTTCACCACCACATTATGGGTGTCAGGTCCGAGCATTCCTAGATGAACAGTTTCCTGGAAAATGGATTGGTCGTCGTGGGCCAGTTGAATGGCCCCTAAGGTCTCCTGATCTGACCCCCTTAGACTTTAATCTTTGGGGTTATCTGAAGGCAATTGTCTATGCTGTGAAGATACGAGATGTGCAGCATCTGAAACTACGGATACTGGAAGCCTGTGCTAGCATTTCTCCTGCGGTGTTGCTATCAGTATGTGAAGAGTGGGAGAAGAGGGTTGCATTGACAATCCAACACAATGGGCAGCACATTGGACACATTTTATAAGTGGTCAGAAACTTGTAAATAACTCATGAAAGAATAGTTACGTTAAAACCAAGCACATCATTGTTTTTCTTGTGAAATTCCCAATAACTTTGATGTGTCACATGACCCTCTTCCTATTGAAAAATAGCCGACTTCAAAATGGCCATCATGGTCACCACCCATCTTGAAAAGTTTTCCCCCTCACATATACTAATGTGCCACAAACAGGAAGTTAATATCACCAACCATTCCCATTTTATTAAGGTGTATCCATATAAACGGCCCATCCTGTACATTCTTCCATTTTTAAAATTTTCATTCTTTCAGTTGTGGTTAGATTTATTCTATCAAAAAAAGAAAATAATATTGTATAGTATTTAATATTGCAGCCTGTGAAATTGAGGATCAGATAGCCAGCTAAATGTTGTTAAGCAGAAGCTATTTTTTTAATGAATGTAAATAATTTGCAAAAGTTATTGCTATTCTTAAGTGGTATTGGTTATTCTAATGTCATTGTATCATTTTGCAACTTTTTCAATTTTCATTTTTTTTTTTTTTAATTATGGTTAAATTTGTTCCATAAAAAGACAGTGTTACGTAAAGCAACGCCTGTAAAACTATTTGCCATATAACGAACAGGTAAGACAGCCAAATGTGGCAGATGTCATTTGTTTGTATTGATTGAATATGGTGGCAAAATTGCCATACAAATAAATGTTACAATTCTCTGTAATTCTCATCCAGACAGATCAAATGTAATTTTTCTCTGTGTCTTATAAATGTGTTTATCTGCACAGATATTGGAATCAGCAGATAAGTACATAGACATAATCAGATATCAATATTGGCCCAGAATTCCCACATCAGCGTACCTCTAATAGTTATACAGTATGGCCATGACTCAAACTCATCTTTGCCACCAGTAAAATATTTTCTAGGATAATTGCACAAGTTCTCAGGATGCACAATTAATTTAAATAAGAATATGTTTTTTTTCCAGTGAACTCTCCTTCATACCAAACCAAGCTAGATTCAAAGAAAACAAGAAGACAGGTAAAAGGAATTCAAAGTTCACATATAATTAATGAAAATCTTGGCTTTGGGAGAGTTAAGCATTCTATTAGCACATTTTACCTTGGTTAATTTCTGCACGTGATGGGCTAGAATTTTTTTTCTGTTGGGCATTTTTGGCAAGGAGCGTATGCTTATCATCATTCCCAACATCAAGTTCTGAAATGGTAACTGACAGAATTCGACAGAAGTTAGCAAGCTGCTGTTGATCAAACCGCTGAACAAGACTGGGTAGGTCAGGAATGTCTTCTAACTGGATCATCTCCTTAAACAGAAAGATATTTTTTTACATCAGAAAAACAATAATCATCTTTGTTACCACAGAATTACCAATACAATAGAAATTAAAATGTTGAGATGAAATATAATAATTAAAACAACTTTAGATCATAGTCTGTTTACTCAAAAATTCATACAACGAGACAAAGCTTACGTCCTACAAATTAACCTTACGCACATACAGTATTAACAAGTTCATGAAAGGACATGAACCGAATTACAGGCAGTCCCCGAGTTACGTACGATATAGGGACTATAGGTTTGTACTTAAGTTGAATTTGTATGTAAGTCAGAACAGGTACATTATTTTAATAAATGCTACAGTTGACCGACTGTAACCAAGTCCTCTGCCAATGAATGATGGAGTTTCACCTCTCTCTGACCTTTTTATTATTTCTACTTTACTTTCAATGGTAATGTTTTTTCTCTTCTTTACTGTATCACCAGCATTTGCATCAGATTTGTGTTTCAGAGAAACACAAAAGACAAAAGGTTAAGATGAGCTCTTCTGCACAGCACTGTACACGCTATCACAGCAGGAAGGCACCCGTCGTCAACACGTCTGATGTACTGACAAGAGACAACTTCCTGCTATGTGCATAACAGTACAAGCAGGCTTGCTACTGAGAATGAATGGGAGCGGCGAGGGGCAATCACCACCCGGCCTCCACTATAGTATGTTGCCTGCAGCGTCCGCCCACTGAGAACAAACACGGTGCAGCCAAAGGTGGGTAGCGAATCACCCAACACCACCCCCATTCAACAGACTGCCACCCGGGCAAACTACAATGCTACCCCCACCGCCCAGTTCACTCTCAATGGCCTCCGTTCAGCCACAGCTGGATCATAGCTTGAAGCATCACCAGCCACCCACTGAGAACGAACGGAGCAGCCATGTGTGGCGGGTAAGCAGTGAAACGCCCCCCTCCGCTCCATCCAGCCTGTGTCCAGTCAGGAGCAGTCGCTGCGGCATGGTGGACAAGGCAGTGAACCGCCCAATCAAGCCTCTGCCCTGCACATGAACGATAGCTGTGGCCCCAGTGACTATGGACCACGGGTCACTGCTTGCTGCTAGGAGCCGCCCAAGGGACACTACACTGCGTGAGCAGCGAAATCGCCCCCCTCGAGCCTCTGTCCACCCACCACTTTCAGCATCCTCAGGCCAAAGATGACAGAGTGGCAGTTACTGAGGTGCATGCGTCGCAGCTGCAGCCCCGTTCTTAAGTCGTAGGTCGGATGTCCGCAACTTGGGGACTACCTGTATTGTAAACCTGCATATGGTCTGAAACTTCACAGAAACCCTAAGTACATTAAACAAACAGCCACAAAAGAAATTAAAATGTTTAAATGTAAAACAACTTCATACTTTCAAAGAAACTAAATACTTACAATAGCTCTCTGTACTGGTCTACTTACCTTTTTAACACCAAGAATGTCCTCAATTAATGTGGCGGTTTGTAAAAAGGTCTTTTTATTTGTCATTAGTGTAAAGAGAAAAAGGACAAACTCATTTCTTGCTGCAAGGCTTTTTGTGATGCTCTCAGTCTTGAAGAAAAACAAAAAGAAAAATATTAAAATATGGTATGTAAATTATTGTTTTAACAGAAATCTGATGTCCGGCATCAGGTGTAAAAACAGGATAGGTTGAGTATCCCTAATCCGAAATCCCTGGGACCAATGTTATTGGATATTAAGGTATTTTGGATATTTTCGGACTTTGGAATATTTGCATATACATTAGGAAATAATTTGGGGCCAACTTTGATCAAGCATGGAAATGCAGTTATCGTAATGATTTCTTTACAATTAAAGGAAAGGAAAAATGGTTGGCCACAGAATGCAGTTTAAAAAAAAAAAAGTTTTAGGGTGGGAGCTTAAAATGAGAGAGGCAAGGATGGTGAGGGACAGAACCAATTCCAAAGAAATAGGCTTACCTACAGTTAGTGCCATGGGGAAACATTTTCACCAAGATGCGTGGGCTCAGTTCCTTGGAAAGGGCTATTATACACGGCAAACTAAAACCAAGACTGTTTCTCCATCTGCTCTTACTACTTAGCGTTCACCCAACCAAATTATCATGCTTGTTGCTTTCTCTTCACAATACCCTTCCTTCCATCATTCCCCACCAGGCGAGTCTGGTATCTCTGTGCTCACTGGTTTGAGCCAGCTGCATACACCCCCTTCCATCACTCCTGCTGTAGATCCTCATTTTTAAAGTCAGTTTGCGCTGTCATGTTCTTTATCACTTCTCGGCACTGCACCAACACATGCATGGTTGTCATAGCATAGTCAAAATATTATAATGTGTGTTGACATTAGAAACATGTTAAACTTCAAAAGTGAGGAAGATGATACGTAGACTATTCTAGTTCCCTTTTAAGAGGGCCAATGCTACATACTTGGCCTTAAGACCATTTTTGCTTTATCATCAGTTTATAACAGCAACCTGTTGCCACTTCTCAGAGAACTGGCCAAAAGGTCAGGAAATACCTCAGCCAAACTTCACTCCATCATGCCCACTGTACTGGAAGTCATTAACCAAAAAACTGAGTAGCTACATTCAGCTGCCCAATTTTGTGGCTTTACACACAAACTAGGACTGTGTGATAGGTTCTTAATATGTTCTCAAAGCACCAAAAACAAGTGTATATAGAGTAGAAAACCTGGTATATTCTGTTGCAATATTATGAAATATTAGGAAACAATTTTAATCAAAATTTAATGATTACATGAATAGCTGTTCCTCAAAGGAGTAGTCAGCTTCAATTAAATAAAAAAGAAATAGTTGTATCTCCTCTGCTTATTTGGGTTTAAATTGTATGTATTGTACTCAACACCTTAAATGCCCTATTGGCATCTGTGTCCATCATCAGTAAACATGATGCACTCTCTCTGTTTGACTTCTTTTAATATAAGACAAAGCTCCTAATTCATTACCTCACATAGCATAACACATGCACATTTGTATACTATACATGTATTGTTTAATAATTTACATTATTTGCAATGATTCCAAATTATGTAATTGCATATACCTGCTTTTTCTCGCCTGTAACTCCCTGTATGATTTGGCCATGTTATTTATTGTATAATGTTCACCAACACAGTATTTCCTATGTTTAAGGTCGGATAATTTTTATTTTACATCTAGTGTTCTCACACTGCTTCTTGAGTTCTTACTTCACTATGGCAGGGATTCTGAAACGTTTTAATCTAAGGAACCAAATAAGAAAATCAGCACCATACTGGGACCCAGGATGAGGATTATTACCATAACAACAAGCACAGCCACACTTAGACGCTAATGGCATTAAAAAAAATGTAAACATTATGGT
The DNA here is from genome assembly GCF_016835505.1 of Polypterus senegalus. NCBI lineage: Eukaryota > Metazoa > Chordata > Cladistia > Polypteriformes > Polypteridae > Polypterus > Polypterus senegalus. The sequence continues at coordinate 56,021,322 of NC_053167.1, read as the reverse complement.
ATCCTTCCTTTTACAGACATTTGTCATATTAATGTAAAAAACAGAGACAAGGGGAAGCAAACATATTATTAATAAAACAGTAATTATTATTCAAAACCGGAAACAGACTCCAGAAGAGTAATATTACTGGCAATGTATATACTAAGCGCAAGATTCAGTAAACTTGCAAAAAATAATTTATAACTAATGTAGTGTGGTGATGTAATAATTTTTGAAAAGATTATATGAATGAAAACTTAACTTACTCACTGTATAATGAAAAAAGCAGCTGATTCAGTTTACTTGCCTTGTCTTAAATACTGTATTAACAATTCAAATGAGCTTCAACATTGACAAAACATTTTTCTAAATGAGTTTACAAAAGGTTCAACGCATCAGACTTTAACAATTCTTAAAAAATATATAAATAATTTGTATTTTGTGTGGTAACATTATAAATCTTGATGAATAATTAACTGAAAAGTTCAGTTTGAAATATTTAATATTATCCTGAACATTATTTTCTGCCCACTACAAGTACATTTCACTGTATGTTGTGCTGCGAACATGGAGAAATACAGTTTCTCCTCACAATGCACATATACACAGTTACAGAATTACAAAGTTTGATTTGACATACTGACCAACACAAAATTTCACATGTGAGGAAGCAGATAACCTACCAGAGGTAAAAAGGACTTTTTTAATCTACTGATTTTATTCGAACAACATTCCATATGAACATGTCTTACTTAACAAACCATAATTTAACCCTAGCCTAAGAGAAAGAGAACAGAGCCAAGAGCATGAGCAAAATCAAAAAAAGGACTACTTAGGAAGTACTGAGTGAGTTGGAAACTGTATAGGGAGAGAAGTACTGCTTAGATTAAATAGGCTGGTATCAAACAAATCTTCAGCACCAGATAAATTTACCCTCAAGTTCTTAAGTTAGTGAGTACATTTATAAACCATTAACGCATATTTTTAGGTAGTCACTGCACAATGGGAAATTTCTGAAGGACTGGAAAATGGCAAATATTACCGTTACATAAAAAGGGCGACTGGACCAATCTAAGCAACTATAGGCCAGTAAGCTTAACATGCATCACAGGTAAATTGAAGCAATTAATAAGGATAAGATTAAGCAACAAATGGCAAGAACAGGACTTTTACTTAATACTCAGCTTGGGTTCAGAAGAGGGAGGTCAGGTTTTACTAATATGTTGGAGTTCTGAGGAAACAACAAAAGGTTGTGACCAAAGTGGAGCATATGATATTTTTATCTTGCCTTTCAGAAAGCATTTAATAAAGTGTCACATAAGAGGCTGAATAGCAAACTAAAGGAACTGGGAATTCATGGTGTTGTTTGTAGATGGGTGTAAAATTGGCTCAGACGTAGGAAGCACAGGATGATGGTGTGAGGTGCCATATCAGAATTGGCTAATGTTGAGAGTGGTTTCCCACAGGTGTCAGTGCTAAGATGGCTGTTATTTTTAATATAAATAAATTAATTGAATAGGAATGTAAATAATAAGTTGGTTAAGTCTGCAGATGATACCATGCTAGGTGGATTGGCAGATAATCTAGAATCTGTTGAATTATTACAGAGGGACATGGACAGCATACAGGCTTGGGCAGATTTGTGGCAGATTAAATTTCATGTAAGTAAAACTAAAGTATTACATGCAGGAAGTAAAAATGTTAGCTTTGAATGAACAATGGGAGAGCTCAAAATTGAACTCTTTATGAGAAGAATTTAGGAGTCGTCCGCTGCCAGACAGTGTTCACAAGCCATTAAGAAGACTAACAAAATGTTCGGTTATATAACTCAATGTATAGAGTACAAGTCCAATGAGGTTAGGCTCAAGTTTTATAAAACACTGGTGAGGCCTCATCTGGAGTACTGTGTGCAGTTTTGGTCTCCAGAGTACAAAAAGGAGATAGCAGCTCTAAAATAAGTCCAGCCAAGAGTGACTAGGCTGATTTCAGGGCTACACGGGGATGAATTATGAGGAAAGATTAAAAAACCTGAGCCTTTACAGTTTAAGCAAAAGAAGATTAAGAGGAGATGTAATTGAAGCATTTAAAATTATGAAGGGGAATCAATCAAGACTTATTTTATAAGGAGTTCATAAAGAACATGAGGACAGTTTCTCTTTACACAGAGAACCACAGACACATGGAATAAGCTAAAAAGTAGTGTGGTAGACTGTAGGTCTTTAGGGACATTCGAAACTAGACTGATGTTACTTTTGAAGAATTAAGTGGATTAGTAGAATGAGCTTTGTTGAGCTGAAAGGCATGTTCTTGTGTTGATTGTTCTAATGTTCATTCGCGCCTAACATCTACAGCTTGTCACAACCTTTTAATATTTTCTGCAGTTCTTAAAATTCTCAGTAATCGAACAAACTTGTCCTTTTACACTACAAGTAGACTGAAGTGTCAACCCAGTTTAAAATAATGTTATAAGAAGCAACACTTTTTCACTGAAGCATGTTAAATTAAATGCAATATCATCTGTGCACCAATGCTACACAGTTTTAAATTCAATGTATGCCATAACAGTGAGCACACAATGAAACAGTGATCAGTACTCCATACCCATTTAAACTGTATTTAGTATACAACACTGCCATGGCAATATATGTACACCATTTTATTCATCCTTCATAACACTCCGAAAATCATTACATTCATTTGCTGTATATGTGATTTTCATTTTGACATTTCAAACTAAAGCTGTGATACCTTTACCTGTGTCATTCTTTCATCCCTTTCCTTGCAGGCTATGTTAGTTAAACAGTTTTAACTGGTTATGGCAGAAGAGATGGTATCATGGGTTAAAATTAATATATTTTTCTGCAATACAAATGAAAGCTCCCTGTGAGGTGTCAACAGCTTTGTTTCACCATAATAATTTCCCCTTGGGATTAATAAAGTATCTATCTAATAAATAGTACCAGATTCAACAGATTCAAAGGTCAGCAAGACTATATATTTATACAAACTAACGCAAAAAGAACACGCTATAAGAGGAATATCCTTTATATCGTAATTAGGAAGCTCAATTCAGTAGTTAAATAAAAAATTGAAACTTAAAATGGCCAGTACTGCAGTTTACCCCATAAATGATAAGTGGACATTGTGAATCATTCACACACACAAAAAAAAAAAGCCCTCAAATGGACAGTATGTAAAATGGATGGAAGTCTTAGACCACGTGGCGATCTCGCTTCAGGTATGATGTTAACTAATGGTGAGTGTAACTATCCGAGTGTGTTTTTAGGGTTAAACCTAAGTTGCTCAAGCTGTGTTTTGTAACGTAATGCGGTAGTGATTGCAGTTCCACCTGCCTGCTGCTTGTCCGCTAATATGGTATGCAGCGGAACAGCAAACACTTTATGTAATATTGCTTAGCAAGGACCTGTTTTGACACAGAAATGAGGGGGCACATTTCAGGCAATGTCTTATTTACTAACATGTTTTATCTTTAGATGTTGTGCTGCTTAAACTGTCATCCCAGTTAAAACCAAACAGTTTCCAAATAGCAAAGCTAAGTGTATCTGTTTCAGAACTCTTCCTCTTCCGATTCCTGCTCCATTTTTTTGCCCCCACACTGCTACCAGGTAACACTGGCAGAGTCAATGTAAACATGCTTAGGAGCAGCATTGGAGATTTCACAGAATTTGTTTAACATTCAGTCATTGTGGAAAATCAAATTTCTTAAATGTTGAACTGAATCAAAAAATTTGATACATTGCATAGCACCAAGATATTTTTTTTTCTTTTGTCAACATAAAGAAGCAATTTGCAGCACTGTCCAGTTTTCCTGACATAATCAAAGAAATTTACTGAACTCCTATAAGCAATAAAGGCACCTAACATGAATGAAGCTACTTTTGTTAACCGTAAGTAGTGACCTATTAATTCCCAGGACACAGAGGAGAGGCAGTACAATCTATTTTCCATCTAAGCTGTACAACTGCATGCCAGTACAGTCATTTTAACAGTGTTGCATAGCACTTTGAACTGCTCTGTAGGTATTACTTTACAAGGCACAAAGCTTGTCAACTGTTTCATTGCTTAGAGGCACCTGATGCTTCACAGGACTCTCCAATTCTCCAAACTCCTCCATCGTTGATCATGTGTTGGTTTCCTTTTGTCTCTTCATGCTTTGTTGGATACCCTAACCACCAAATCCTGAATCATGTATCTGAGCTTCAAGAGGGACACATTTACAAGACAACCAAGATTTATAAAGGTAAACCGTGTATAAATGTGTGCATGTAACATTTTATAAATCTGATTTTTATGGCATTTCTATTTGCATATTTTTTTGGTGTATGCATATTTTCAAGCTCTAATTTAAGAAATTCTTTACAAAAGAGACCCCAGCATGACATTTTTCAAATGTGATGTTACATTGGGGCTCAAAATGTTTCAGAGCATTTTGGATTTTAGAATTTTGAATTACAGATACTCAACCTGTATGAACTACCATAAAATAAGGAAGGGAACTACTGTTCAAAAAATTCTATTAGTAAAACATCACTTAGCTATGCATGGAAAGAAATACATGGAAAAAAGAAATGCAACCCACAAGTGACCACAACAAAAGAGGATTAATACATCAGACACAGCAATCTTGAGAGATTGCTTCAGATCTCGCATCAGTGACAGGCTACATGCCACTGGTCTTGCAACAAGACTCTTCTGTGAACACCTCCAACACTTTCGATCCAAAAGTAGGACAATGCCATCCTTACAAATGGAAGAGGCATTCACAGCATTCATTGAACAGTTAATTCCCCAATTTCATAAATGCATGTACTATCCTGGTAGGTTACTGGTCAAGAACCAGTTCTAAAGCATATTTTTTAACAGTTAATTCAATCTACACAACTTAATTTACTCCCTTTTTCTTGTAGTTGAAACTTCAATTTTTGGCAAGCTGACAAATGAAGGAACAAAATCAATGCCACTATAAAATTGACAACCATAAACCAGTTATTCCCATTTTTAAATTAGCTTGTGCAGAACTGTTTTCATATCTTTTTGAGCCTGTATTACTACACTTACACAAAATATGACAAAGATTGCTTTAGATGTTACAGTGCCCACCCATATTACTGGCTGTCAGAATCATTTATAAAATGATATGAATGCATCATGCCCCAAATATTGTCTTCTCAGGCAGTGGGATTCCTCAATAAAACAGGTTAACTTACACATATGCAGCAGTTATACAGAACACTTAAGCAATCCTTCACCAGTTCATCGCTCACTGAGCAGGGGAAAAAAAAGAGACAGAAAAAATGGAAATGGGCGTCAGTGATCCCAAACTCATAAATTATTGATTTTTATTAAATCTAATCCAACAGCTAAAAATGTGCATTGTTGAGTCATCCAGGTAGGCAGTTACTACTATCATGTTTCAAGTAAATTAAGACAGAGAAAGTGAGTAATAATTAATGAAAGGACATTTAAAATGGAAAGTTGCCATTTCAACAATGGACAGAATCAGCACTGAATAAAAATTTGACTATAGAAACTCAACTTACCTTTTAGTTTGTTCTTCTGGGCAGTTAGTGTGGGTCTCATAAGAATTTCAACCAAAAGCTTAATAAAATAAAAATATAAACATTCATTAGCAAGCACAATACTGCCAATGTTGACAGGTTATTATTTATTTATTTATTAAATTACTCTATAGGGTTAAGGGTTTATTAACACCCTTATACAGATACACTCATAATAAACTCATTAAGCTATAAAATCACTTCCAGATCAGTCACGTTAAAGTATCATTATTTCAAAGGCATGTTTAGACATAATAGAAATTTCAGAAAGTTGCTTTTGATTCTCCTGCAATCACTATTAGGCAGTACAGATGCAAAAATGGTGAAATAAATAATTACATTCCACTAAATGTGCTTTCTTTAGAAGCCACTATTTAGAACTATTTATGACAAAATTACATTGGATTGAATTTATCAATGTAATTATAAACTATATACTTTGCAATTTAAGATTATGAAAGTACAGTAACTGTCCCCCTTTTCATATCAGAATTTCAAGCAAGAGTTGGAACCCACCATTTATTTAACCTTGGGTTGTAAATTTCTCAAATTAAAAAGCTCACACGCTTTGGAAAAGTGTTTGAGGGTTGAGTCAATCTAGCTTGCAAAATCAACAACATGAAAACAAGTTTGTGTGCACAGAGAAAAATAATGTAGCATACACAGGCCCATTTTTCAAATGTTTAATTTCCATATTTAAGTAATTTTTGACAATACAGGGATATGCCTGGCCTATATATCTTCTACAGCCTGTATAGCTGTGTTCCTATACCTTCAATAAACACATATTTTAAAATGTATCATAAACACAAATGCCTATTCAGCTGGGAGTTTTACTGTTAAAGGTATTTGGCTTTTTTTCACCCAAATTTTAGTTTTAAAAAAATACCTGTATACAAGGAACAGTTGAAAGTTTGAATTTCACACACACAAAAAAAAATGCATTTTTTACTACAAGGATTTTAAAATCACTGTTAAAACAGGGGATGAACAAAGGAAATTAGAATTGCTGACTACTCAAAAGAAGAGAAATAAAAAGTTATTCTCTGGTTCGTTTGACCTTTAAAAATATATAAATAAACATATATAAATAAACAAATATAATATATATATATATATATATATATATATATATATATATATATATATATATATATATATATAAATTCTGGCTCATCAGGCGTACACACTCACTGCACCCCCTCTTGGGGAATCGAACCTCGGACGTCAGCGTCAAAGGCGAAGCCTCTTCATGTTGCGCCACGGCATGGGCATGTGGTTCGTTTATTTGACAGCATGTACAGTAGATCGGGGTAACACTTGTGGTTGGTCTGCAAGTCTACCTGGTAGGTAACCTCCTATACAATAAGATTCTTATTCAGACTATGAATGCCATGAATGTAATTTATTGAATATTTCACCTCTAAAGTGGACAGCATCCGCTCCTCCTTGTCTGCCTCCAGCCCTCCATTGCTTTATGTTTCTACATCAAAACCAATGGGCTGCCTCTCCCAGTTCCTCTGTACCACAGTTAAAGAAGTTGAGGACATCATAGAGAGGATACAACCTTCAACGTGTTCATTGGACCCTTTTCCTACTCCTCTGGTAAAAGCTAATGTATCAGATATAAGCCCTCTTATTGCTGACATCATTAATCACTCTCTCCAGAGTGGCTTAGTCCCACTGGCCTTGAAAACCGCAAAATCAGACGTTATTTAAAAAAATCCTCTTTGGAGCCTGAAGTGATAGCAAACTATCGTCCGATCTCCAACCTTCCATTTTTGTCTAAGGTTTTGGAAAGGATTGTTTTAGTTCAGCTTCAGGATCACCTCAAAAAATGCAATTTGTTTGAAAAATTTCAGTCTGGTTTCCGAATTTCTCACAGCACAGAGACAGTCCTGATTAGAGACACCAATGACCTCCTGATGGCTGCTGAACATGGTTCTCCATCACTCCTTATCCTCCTGGACCTTACAGTGGCATTTGAAACGGTACATCATAATATTCTCCTTCATCATCTTCACTATACAATTGGACTTTCTGGCATTGCTTTCGAGTGGTTCGAGTCCTATCTTACAGAAAGGACTGAGTATATGGCCTTAGGGGAAGCTAAATCTCATACCCACACTGTCACCTGTGGAGTCCCACAAGGATCAGTCCTTGGGCTGACCATCTTCAATATCTATATGCTACCCCAGGGTCACATCATCCGCAAGCATGGAGTTTCATTCCATTGCTATGCCGATGATACGCAGCTCTATGTGAGTCTGGATTCAACTTCTCTTACACCTCCATCAAACTTTTCCTCTTGCTTAGATGAGATTGAGGCCTGGATGTCCAAGAACTTCCTCAAGCTGAAGAGCACTAAAACTGAAGCTCTTTTAATTGGCGCCCCCATCCCCCCACACACATCAACTTCATTCCTCTGTAAATTGTATTTCCTTTGCTACTATTACCCTCTCCCCTTCTGTTACAAATCTGGGTGTCAAGTTAAGACTCCCATCTGTCATTTGATATACATATCCAGTACCTCTGTAAAATTGCATTCCTTCATCTCTGAAATACAGCCAAAATCCGTCCCTACCTCTCCCTCTGTGATGCTGAAAAACTGGTTCATGCCCTTGTCTCATCCAGACTGGATTATTATAATGCACTCCTCATCGGGATACCCAACAAGAGCCTTCAAAAGCTCCAACAAATTAAAAATAGTGCTGCAAAAATCCTGATGAGGGTGTGGAAATATGAACATCTCTCGCCAATCCTTCGGTCACTTCATTGGCTCCCTATCCATCTTCGTATCAAATACAAACTCTGTTTGTTTACTCACCAGTATATCCATGGAAATGCTCCACAATATCTCAAAGAGCTCCTTATATTACAATCCACTACAAGAAACCTCCGTTTTACAAATACCTAACGCCTTTGCCCCCCTGTGACCAAACTTCATACAATGGGAGACCGAGCCTTTGCAGCCGCTGCTCCACGGCTCTGGAATGCCTTACCAGAGAGCCTAAGAACACAGCAGATTGTGGGCCGTTTTAAAAAAACAGCTAAAGACTTTTCTATTCAGGAAAGCTAATTAACAAGAATGCTATAATTATTGTTGTTTTATCTCTGTTTTTATCTTCCCTTGCCTTTGTTTAATCTTTTTATGTTGCACTTTGAGATTTACTGCTAATGTTAAGTGCCCTATGAATAAAATGCATTATTATTATTATTACTACACACGGCATCATACGCTACTATTTAGAGTTTGCCTCCTTGTTCTCATCTTCAGCAACCAAAATGGCACAATTTCACTAAACCAAGCACCTCTTATGAACTGTTCAAGATTTATTATACATTTACTGATAACATTATCTATATTCACCTGAAAAAGATAACACTCCATTAAATTTTGAACCTATAAAAACCTACTAAGGATCTTGGGAACTGGAAAGTCTCTTATTAGCATCAAACTCTAACCAGGAATTAAACAATCCCATCACTGAACACATTCACACACACTAATTCTCAGTTAAAAAGGGCTAGTTTTAGGTCAGAGACAGGGCCGGATTTAGATGAAAAGAGGCCCTAGGCTATTACAGTTATGAGGCCCTTTCACCTACCATTTTTAAGTTTGTAAATTACATGACAGATAATAAAATACATCATTACTGTGATATATATCAATATGTTAAATGAAACATGTGGTGATTGGTGCTAACCTTTATAAAAAATGTGGCACGGATAATAAAAAAAAGTCGAGAACACTTATTTGGACATTTATTCTCAGCACCATATATAGTACTTGTAACAATAACTAATCATTATTTATTAATTATTGTGCATAAAAAAAAGTTAATTATTTATTATTAATACAAAAAATAACATTTTACGTATTTGAACTGTGGTAAGTTTTCTTTTGTTTATCGAAATTTTTAAAGCACGTAATATGCACTTACCTAAAGGATTATTAGGAACACCATACTAATAGGGTGTTTGACCCCCTTTCGCCTTCAGAACTGCCTTAATTCTACGTGGCATTGATTCAACAAGGTGCTGAAAGCATTCTTTAGAAATGTTGGCCCATATTGATAGGATAGCATCTTGCAGTTGATGGAGATTTGTGGGATGCACATCCAGGGCACGAAGCTCCCGTTCCACCACATCCCAAAGATGCTCTATTGGGTTGAGATCTGGTGACTGTGGGGACCATTTTAGTACAGTGAACTCATTGTCATGTTCAAGAAACCAATTTGAAATGATTCGAGCTTTGTGACATGGTGCATTATCCTGCTGGAAGTAGCCATCAGAGGATGGGTACATGGTGGTCATGAAGGGATGGACATGGTCAGAAACAATGCTCAGGTAGCCCGTGGCATTTAAACGATGCCCAATTGGCACTAAGGGGTCTAAAGTGTGCCAAGAAAACATCCCCCACACCATTACACCACCACCTCCAGCCTGCACAGTGGTAACAAGGCATGATGGATCCATGTTCTCATTCTGTTTACGCCAAATTCTGACTCTACCATTTGAATGTCTCAACAGGCAACATTTTTCCAGTCTTCAACTGTCCAATTTTGGTGAGCTCGTGCAAATTGTAGCCTCTTTTTCCTATTTGTAGGGGAGATGAGTGGTACCCAGTGCGGTCTTCTGCTGTTGTAGCCCATCCGCCTCAAGGTTGTGCGTGTTGTGGCTTCACAAATGCTTTGCTGCATACCTCGGCTGTAACAAGTGGTTATTTCAGTCAAAGTTGCTCTTCTATCAGCTTGAATCAGTCGGCCCATTCTCCTCTGACCTCTAGCATCAACAAGGCATTTTCGCCCACAGGACTGCCGCATACTGGATGTTTTTCCCTTTTCACACCATTCTTTGTAAACCTTAGAAATGGTTGTGCGTGAAAATCCCAGTAACTGAGCAGATTGTGAAATACTCAGACCGGCCCGTCTGGCACCATCAACCATGCCACGCTCAAAATTGCTTAAATCACCTTTCTTTCCCATTCTGACATTCAGTTTGGGTTCAGGAGATTGTCTTGACCAGGACCACACCCCTAAATGCATTGAAGCAACTGCCATGTGATTGGTTGATTAGATAATTGCATTAATGAGAAATTGAACAGGTGTTCCTAATAATCCTTTAGGTGAGTGTACATTTTGAAATATACAAATTAAAACATATGTTAAGAACTTACCTAGAATTCCGCGAAATGAAGATACTGTCACAAAAAATTTTTCAATAGTCTATAAACACTTCACTAAAGTATTGAACCTACTGAACTCAAAAGGCGAGAATCAAATGATCGTGTACGCAATCCTAAAATAAGACTCTTTTCTAATAACATAAACACGTGTTTCATATAATCGAAGTAACACGAATATAACCGAACGTCGGGATATCAATAGGTCTGTTCGAATCTACACCAATCTGCACTTTATTTATGCAAGAACAAACCAGAGCTTAGTAGCATAAGGCACGTCAATATTTGCCATAGCAATCAGTGAAAGTATGAACTATACTTTGGTGCAATCTAGTATATACAAACGAACAGACGCAATGAGCCGAACGCATTGATCTTAACCAATACATTTTTATTTTTGCTTATTAGTCATATGCGTAGAATTTCTCCTTATTTTCGGTTCAGTGTTTTAGTGTTCACTGTTTTTAGAATAGTGTAATTTTAATTTTGCTAACAATTTGAATGTAGGCCCCTCTTGATCTTGAGGCCCTAGGCTGAAGCCTAGTTAGCCTATAGGAAAATCCGGCCCTGGTCAGGGATGAACCTAAAACACACGTTCGGAGTGTGAGAGTCAAATTGGAGTACCCAGATAAACATACACACACAGGCTAACAGAGAACATGCAAACTCTACAGACAGAGCCAGTACTAGGATTCAAACATAGTATTGTGGTACAGTCCTATCCTGCCACCCATTTTTAGAAATACAATTCTCCAATTCTCACTTTTTATACAAGATTTTATACAACTTTGATCGATGCCCAAATAAACAGGCTGAAAAACAAATGCCAAATAAACAATATTGTATCAATTTTTATATATTTCATCAACAAAAATAACAGTAGATTCCAAAATGTTCTTTCTGCTAATTCTTTAGAAAGAATACTCGTGATTTATAATACCTTAAGGAAAAAAGTACTTGTATTTTTAACACTTTATTTTGTAGTATATTTAACTTAATAGCCTCCTTTCCTCTCAGTTTTGTTAAAAATTCAACATTGATATATTAAATTGTCTTCAAAAAAGAATACCTAATAGAGTGACAAGAGTATACAAGAGTTTGCAACTTATCAATTCAAATTTTTGTGTTGCTCCAACCACTTTCCTGACACTTGCCACCTGTTTCCTTTATTTATCCCTTTAAGTTATTCTAAGGCTCATATATAAAACTTGCACAACACTATTTCTGAAGTTTCTGTATTCAACCAATGGAGTTCAGTGTATTCTCATTCAAACATAAACTTACATCAACACCTCCAAAAAGGTCAAAAGTGTAAGTGTTTGGATAGGTGGATTCCTGAGCTGTCTTTCGGTCTTCTGTGACAAATGCCATTGCTTCCATAGACAGCAAGGAAGATATCTCCTGTAAATATAATTTTTCTCAATTAAGAATCAATAAAGAACTCTAAGAAAAAAAAAAAGTCATTTATAAAGACCACATTATTAAGCCAACAAAAAAATCTAATTTTACAAGCAAAAGGAAAAAGAATAGCCAATAGTCTTTTCAAAATGTACTTGCTGGCCAAAAAAAGGGAATGCATTTGTTTTATTGCTGCCAAAGATTTAAAAATAATTGAGAAATTTGTTTTCCAAACCCAGCGAATCCAGAACAGTACTACAGTGGCTAAAGGGTACCCTGGTAGTATCAGGTACAGTGTGGATGCCAATCCTATTAAACTTAGTATGGGATATAAACCTGGAATTCTTCAGATATGATGGAGTAGTGATGATTGATGCATCAAAAATTCACCAATTCCATTATATATTATATCAACAGCTCGTCAAAAATCAGTTTATAAAAGAATTGTTTATGATAGTGGTTAGACGTCTGCTTTTTAATCATAAAAGCTGCATTTTGCAAAACAACTAAAAATAACATATCTCGTGAATCCATTTCTCATTTTTAAGCCAAATAATGAGCTTATCTTCTGGAATTGTTTTTCAGGTTATCATAATCCAGCCTAGAGTGGCAGTGTGCAAACCATGAAAAGTTTTCATTTACAGATGACATTTATATCTTCATTGACTCACACCTGCCTCACAAGTTCATCTATCTCCATTTTATATACACGATTCTTTTCAACACTGATGCGTCAAATACACCATTTTAAAACATCAGTATAAGAAATTCTGCCCACGTCCGATGTTGCCTTTTTTAGTCATTTATGGGATTTTACAAATAAACCCCAATGCATTAACAACTATAGATTTAAGCAATTACCAGGAAATCATACAAAGCACTTAAGCCTTCAGTAGTCTACCTTGGTAGACTTGGTACATAATCCAAGGCCTAGTGCTGAAGAGGCTATTTTATTCCTAAAATCTGCCATGCTATATGCTCAGTCATTGTAGAATTCACACAGCATAAGGGTGGAGTCAACTCAGGATACAAATGTGTATTAGAAGACATTTTGCAAGTTTTTTTTATTTCTAATTTATCACCATCACTCTCAAATCTGGCATCATATAACAATTCCCTCAAAACCCCAGGAAACCTAGACCAAACACCATTTAAATATAACTCACCTTAATTACACCATAGACCTGAGAGAGGTCACAGTTAGGATGGCTGTTTTCATATAACTTCTGCAAAAGAACTGGGATGCCATGCCATTTTGCTTTTTTGTCCCTTTCATATAGCAATGCTTCAGGAATCTGTAACAAGAAAATATACTTAAATACAGGACCTATAATAAAATGTATATAGTTACCATGATAACAACAACAGTTACTATGTATTTGGCAATAAAACCACATTTAGTCTTAGATTTGCCACAGTCAAATTCAAGGAATGCACAAAGAATGCATTCTAGAATGTTGAAATGATTTCCAGAAGTATAGGAAGTAATATCTCACGAGACCTTATGACCTCATAAAAAATAATAGCACTACAGCTGGATTGGCAACAGATACAGGAGTATACATTTTTAATATTTATCCTATATTATTAACAATAGTGTTAACAGCAACAATAGTAATATCAAAATTGCTTACCTCTTCTATAGCTGATAATTAGATTATACCTGGTTCACACAGCTAGATGCTTAAGCAAAAGACTAGACTTTTCAACCCAGTCTTAAACTAACCTCCTTATCTCTCTAACTAAAGCTTTAATTACAAGGCTAAAACCAGTCATGCACAAGTAAAAAACATCCACTTTGACCTGTACTGGAAGTACTTCCATACTAATATATTACTATCCCTCACTGTTTTACAAAATCAATACCTGGTAAGCCACAAATGAAACAACAAAAACTGGAACTTGTTAAGAAATGTCAAATGTGATAAGGTGATTTAACAGTTTCAGTTTCTAGTGCTTACTTTTAACCTTATATTCAGAAATAGTGAACCTGCTAAAATGTGATGTCTTAAATAAAAGTTACTTTAGCAAACATGAATCATAAGACATTTATTTTGGTTTTAAGCTACAGTCATTTCACATAATGGCCCACAATATAAGGGCAATGATAAACATTACAAATTCACATCCACAAATAAAAATTAACAATACATTATCTTTCAGATTTACCAAATTATGTAAAAGTAAAGACAGTATTCTTGACAAAAAAAAAATTAAGGAAAGAGGTCTTTAATCCAAACAGTAACTCACATGAGGCTTGAGGTTTCTTATTTATGATGTGTAAGGATAATTCCACAAGTATATATACACAGGGTGAGGCAGAAAGGTCAGACGCTTTTTACAAAATCACAAAATTGTTAATTTTTTCTTACAAAGAAATTTATTGAAAGATTTGATTTCATATTGAAATAGCAGTTGACAAAATCAAGTGTGGAAAACAACATCTCCCATGTGGTGTCCGTTATCACTGACGCATTTCTGAAGGCGTTCATGGAAGTTGGCCTTCACTCTTTTCAACATCGATCTGTCGATTTGGGCGACTCCCACGCGAATGGCTTCCTTCAGTTCCTCCAATGTACGGGGCTTATGCTCGTATACATGTGCCTTGAGGTGACCCCACAAGAAATCATTGCACATGGATAAGTCAGGGGACCAAGTGGGGCAATGAATGTCACCAAACCTGGAAATGAGGTGACCAGGCAAGAGAGGGCGAATAACACCCATTGATGCTCTAGCTGTGTGGGCTGTCGCCCCATCCTGTTGAAACCACACACGCCGGGTGGGAATATGTTTTTGTCGTAATTCAGGTAAAAAGAAGTTGTTTATCATCTCAATATAGCGCTCCGAGTTCACGGTAACAGCATTCCCATTATCGTCTTCAAAAAAGTAAGGACCAATGACGCAGGTTTTGTCCATAGTGCACCAAACCATCAGTAACCAGGTTTCCATCCAAGGAGTTTTTGCGAAAAAATATTTAGCGCTTCAAATTTTAGTTGATGGAAATGCTAATTATCGATAAAATGTTGTGCATGTCGACATAATATTTTTCCGTTTAACTTTAGCGCATAAATTCCATATCGATACTTCAGATGTCGCAAAAACTACATTGGAAACACTTTTTGTCGGAAAAAAAGGGCTTTAACGCAAATAAATGTGTCACATGATACATTTTCATCACGTGCAATCAAAACGAGAATAGTGGAGCGGTTTGCATGGTCTGATGAAGAGACTCGTTATTTCTCATGATGAGCCAATGCAGTAGCGGATAGGCTGGGTCTCTTGCTACTAAAAGGGGTACCTGAACTCCCTCCACATCAACTGTAGCCTGGAGGTGTCTCTCAGGATGTCTAAATAATACAAAAACCGCAAAGGTAATTTACTGTGCCAGTCAAAATATTTAATAAACCGTGTGTTTCATTATCTAAACATTTTTTTTTATTATTAAATGGCAGATGTTTTAGCATATATGAGAAATTCTCTCATTAATATTAACTTTAGTTTTTTGATTAAACGTCGTTATTTTGTATTAATTCAAATTTCAGTTTTAATTAAAAACCTTAAGGGAAGCAGGTTACAGTACTAATTCAGTTGTTATCGCACTGAGAAGGGATGTTGAAAGGTAGGCTCACCTGTACAGATCCGATGCTGCAAACACAGCTGCATCATGGGGCACTTCCAGGAGTGCCAACGCAAATGTCTCGTATCATGCACCTGTCATCAACAAGGGCCTGGAGAACAACAGATGCCCACCCTTTGCGATTAATGTAATCGCGGTAGCCTTCCGTCGGGGGAAGAATAGGCACATGCGTGCCATCCAGCGCACCGTAAATCTGTGGCACAAGATGCACCAAGGAATTGCGGTATGCAATTTCATTGGCCTCCGCTACAGTCGGAAGTCTGATATAACGGCGCATTAAATTTTTCTTTAATAGCGGTGCACACAGCATATACAGTAATCCCTCCTCGATCGCGGGGGTTGCGTTCCAGAACCCCCTGCGAATGACGGAAATCCGCGAAGTAGAAACCATATGTTTGTGTAGTTATTTTTATATATTTTAAGCCCTTATAAACTCTCCCACACTGTTAACATTATTAGAGCCGTCTAGACATGAAATAACACCCTTTAGGTAAAAGTTTAAACTGTCCTCCATGACAAGACAGAGATGACAGTTCTTTCTCACAATTAAAAGAATTCAAATAGATCTTCTTCTCTTCAGGAGCAGAGAATTTCAGAGGGAGATAGAGAGAGCGCTCGCAAAGAAAAGCAAACAATCAAAAAATCAATACGTGTGCTTTTAAGTTTGCCGGCATTTTTTAGAGGAGCGTCAGTATCTTCTAAGCACACAGCCTCTGTGCAAACAGCCCCTCTGCTCACATCTCCTCCGTCAGGCGCAGAGAACGTCAGAGAGAGAGCGAGATTAAAGCAACAATCAAAAAATCAATACGTGTGCTTTTGTGCTTTTAAATATGCCGAGCACCGCAATAAAGCGGCATTTTTTTAGAGGAGCATCAGTATCTTTTAAGCAAACAGCCTCTGTGCAAACAGCCCCTTCGTCAGGCGCAGAGAATGTCAGAGAGGGTGAGAGAGAGGCAGAGACAAGCAAACAATCAAGCTCCGCGCGGGATGCATATCTTATAGCATTGAGGAGTTTTAGTTAATATGTAACTATTTTATTGATAAAAAGCCAGTTGAATGGAAATAGGCTGGAGACAGCAAATTTCGCACATTTTTTTTTACGTATATTCTGTTTGTCGATAACAAAACGTCGCAAAAAACTGGATGGAAACTTGGCTACTTTCGGGCTGTGTTGCGGTCTTTTGTGTAATTTTTTCGGATTTTCAGAAGCCATATAACGGCAATTCTGTTGATTCACCAAGCCATTGAGATGAAAATGAGCTTCATCACTCATGAACAAAATGAGGTTGTCATCTTGCTCAAAAATTGCTTCCATTTCATATGCTAAGTTCAGTCGCTGTGCATAATCCCCTGCCTTCAACTGTTGCACAACGGGCAATTTGTAGGGATGGAAATGCAGGTCGAAATGCAAAATACGCATTACCAAACGATTACGGAGTTCAAGTTCAGAAGAATGCTTCCGAGCAGATCGACTTGGACTGCGCAACAGGGCTAGTTGTACGCTTTCCACATTTTCAGGGGTACGTGCCGTTTGTGTAGCCCCCGGCAGTCTTTTGTTCATTAGTGTACCTCATGTACGAAGTGCTTTAACCCAACGTAGGATAGTGTTACGAGCGGGAACAGCTTTATTTCTGTGGATATTGAAATGGCAACGAAACTCACGCTGAACTACGGTAACAGATTGGTTGTTCTTGACAAAACAGTTGTATGCAGTGTTCTATCATCTACGGCTCTATGGCTTAGACTAAAAAGAAAATTAAAAAATTTTAAGACTTCGCGAACCTAACGCCACCTACCACACATCTGTCACTCCACCTAGTGGTGAGTTCTAGCTATTTCAAAGACGTCCATCCTTTCTGCCTCACCCTGTATTTATACAAAATTTTGCATGCATTTTAAACATATTGAGCATATGACTGGATAACTTGATGCTGAATATGTGACATGAGTAATATGAGTTTTTATTTCCATTTTACCATTTACATTTTTCACATCATTTGGCAATGTACAGCACTGATCACTATTGGTTTCTGTTATATCAAACGTTTTTCTGCATAAAAACACAAGATTTACATTTTTTCTCGGCCATCAAGTATAAATCCCAATTCCAAAAAGTTGTGATGCTGTGTAAAATGTAAATAAACACAGAATGCAATGATTTGCAAATCTCAGAAACTCATATTTTATTTACAACAGAACATAGAAAACATATCAAATATTTAAAATGAGAAAATGTACCATTTTAAGAATAAGGTCATTTTGAATCTGATTGCAGCAACAAGTCTCAAAAAAGATGAGACAGGGCCATGTTTTCCACTGTGTAGCATCCCCTCTTCTTTTAACAACAGTACGAAGTATCTGGTAACTTAGGTGAACAGTTGCTGGACTTTTGGGGGAGGAATGTTGTCCATTCTTGTCTGACACAGGATTCTAGCTGCTCAACAATCCTGGGTCGTCTTTGTCATATTTTTCGCTTCATGATGCACCAAATGTTTTCAACTGTTGAAAGGTCTGGACTGCAAGTCAGTTCAGCAGCCGGAGTCTTCTGCTGTGAAGCCATGCTGTTGTGATAGATGCAGTATGAGATTTAATATTGTCTTACTGAAGTATTTAAGGCCTTCCCTGAAAAAGATTTTGTCTTGATGGGAGCATATTTTGTTCTAAAACCTGTACATACTTCTCAGCATTGATCGTGCCTTTCCAGATGTGCAGGTTGCCAATTCTATAGGCACTAATGCACCCCCATACCATCAGAGATGCTGGCTTTTGAACTGAGCACTGATAACAAGCTGGACGGTCCCACTCCCCTTTAGTCCAGAGGACATGGTATCCTTGTTTTCCAAAAAGAACTTCAAATTTCGATTTGTCTGACCACAGAACAGTTTTCCACTTTGCCTCAGTCCTTTTAAATGAGCTTTGTCCCAGAGAAGGTGGCACTGTTAATAAATCATGTTCACATATGGCTTCTTCTGTGTTTAATGATTTCGGGGGGTGTTTCTGAGCAGTGATTTCCATGACAGAATCATGCCTGTTTTTGAGGCAGTGCCACCTTAGATCCCAAAGATCACTGGTATCTAATATTGATTTTCAGCCTTGTTCCTTGTGCACAGAGATTTCTCCAGATTGTTTGAAACTTTTGATGATATTCTGTACTGTAGATGATGAGATATTCAAAGTCTTCACAATTTTAAGATGATGAACATTATTCTGAAATAGTTCCTTAATTTGTAAACCCAGTTTTATGTAGTTTCAAAAAACACTTTGAAAAACCCTGAAGTACTACAGTTGTGGTTTACAGCTATGAACATACAAGTAACAACATCACCAAACCTTTAAAAAATACTCCACAAAAAATTATTTTTATCTAACTTACCCAGTGTTGTACATTATGAGAGCGAAGAAAATGTCATCTTATGTTTCATGGAGAATACAGGCACCTGACATATAAATACTTCACAGATAGATTACACGAGAATCTTGAGATATTTTTCATAGACATATTGATATTCATTGGAATGGTTTAGTGTTGGTCTCTGAGGACATCAATAGTGTTAGGAATTTTGTCATCTCCATTCTCAATCAAAACATGAGATTAACATTTTTGTACAGCCATCATTATGTACAGCATTAGGTAAGTAACAAAGAAAAACTTTAAGCAATAAAATAATCAGTCACAGTCTATATAACTGGCCTCCTCTAGTCTGAGGCCTTAAGGTTTGGCCTTGTCATTACAGGATGTCCAAATGAATAAAAATAATGCACATTGGCATTTCTAGTAAAAATGACTACACAACTAAAAATATTGAGTAAGTTAAGTGTGTTCTTTGCAAATGTTTAATTTCATGACTGCATACCAAGTTACTGTAGAACTTTACCTTAACTGTTGCACAAAGATTACTTATAGTAGCAGTAGAACTCTCATGTGTATGGAAATACATAGAAATTCTTCCATTCATGCACCACAACAGCACTGCAAAATTAAACATATGGAAGATAATACAGTTGACTATTCTGTACTGTATACCTTGTAAATTGCATATTAATTATATTTTTTCATGGGTTCTCAAGTTGCATGACACCAGTTAAAGTATGATGCAGCTGTACAGATATCAAACACTGCTGTCTCTAAGCACACTTTTTTTTTCCATACAGACCATGAACTTAAGAAAACACAGCAAGTGAAGTCATCTCAATGACTCTCCACAGGAACAGCACATGAAGGTTATTTTAAACAACTTAAATCTCACAAAAGTAGCAACCAGTTCAATTTTTAACATATGATTATGCTCAACAATCTCGCTACCATTTGATTTATTTCAGTCATTATATGCCAATCATAATAAAAAAATGCAGCAGAAACAAAATGAAAATTCCAATATCTAGTAAATTCAAAAAATTACAATGGCTACAATTCACTTTTCATATACAAAAACAAAGAAAAACATACAGACAATGCTGTTAGCCCAAACACTTATTTTTAATTACTTCTCTCAGATAATAAACTGAGAAAAAGAAATGGTAAAAGTTATCCTGAAAAAGTACATCAAATGTTCAGGTCAAAGGATAAGTCCGCTATTTTTCAACTCGAAGTTATATCTTTACAATCATATTAATCCACTTTGATTAAAAAGACAAGTGTCTATACGTCCATCAAGTTGATTTGTTTCATTCCAACAGACTGCATATCACAAACATGAACACTACTTTTATGAATCCCATACTAAATGGCATATAATACGGAATGAGAAATGCAATTCATCGGTCTAACAGATGGGGTATCACAAACATTTGTAGTATTGTAATGCATGTTATTACTACAATTGTTTGAGATGCCCCATCTGTTACAACAATTTCAATGCATTTTATTATTACATGCATTACAAAATACATTCCAATAGATAATACACTGCAACATTAACTATGAAGTCTACATTGATTACTTTGATTTCAATCCATCTTAAGATGGGTAGCAGACCTATTTTGCCACATGAAATTGTAATCTAAAATGGAAAAAACTTTTGCAAAATTGATGTTAAGGACCTGGAGTCTAAACATTAAAACATAAGCCTAAAAATATACTGAATGTGTCCACTTTGTATAGCAAAATGTTTCTAATTAGGTTTAGGGTTCAAGAAGGCTGTTGAGGGTGGAGCTTTTACCATTTTTTTTTACAGGTACACCCACAATTCAACAAATTTCTATTAATTCAGGATTTATATTATACTACTTTTCTTTCTGCAGTTCCGTTTCTTTAGCATTTATATTTTGCAATGACTTGTAATAAATGATGCTTGGCACAAAAGTGTGCCAAGTGTCTGATATAGGGGACCAGCTGTCAGTATTCCATGAAATTATGTGATTTGACTATGCATCTGCCAGGATTCAAAATGTGCACCAGCACCAGTGGCACGGAAGTACTCAAAAAATTTTCTAATATCATGTGTACCAAATATTTTTATAGACAATGGAAGCACATATTCTGAATTGCATCAGGCAGTTCAAGGTATACAGGTTAAATCCCGCTATAGAGAATACGAAAGTAATGAAATTTCTCACAATAACAAATACTTTTTTGGGCCCAGACAAACGTTCAAGGAACATAGTGTTCAATGTCATTTTAACGAAATGTAAATCTCTGTTTTTTCAACGAAAATTGGCCACTGAAGATGCAAAAAAAACTTAATGCTGCTCCTACAGTTTTTGCCCAATGTCTTGAGAACCCTGCAACAAGTTGTCTCAAAGAGAGAGACAGTCTGCCACAAAATTTCTGGTCTCTGGCAGTCTTTGGAACACTAGGCAAGAGTGTATTTTCATCAAACACATAACCGAATTCTGAGTCAGTGATCAGGAAAATGATTCTTTATAGCAATTTGATTGATTCATTCATTTATTCAGTTCACCAAAATGATTTGAATCACTGACTTCCTCACTCTAGAATAGTATCCAGTGTAACAACTTTAACCACCAAACAATACAAAAATATAAAAAGCAAGCAACAAACTAAATAATTCACACATAATAATAATAATACAATTCCAATTTGAATTTTGACAATAAAATAAAATTAACAATATACAGAAAAAAACAATCATAGAAATAGAATCTTAAAATAGTGCAGGCATCACAATAAAACTGTGAGAACATTGAAATATGACTAAATAAAAATATTTTCTGTTTTTGATTAATCCCCTGCGTTTTCTGTTTTTCTTTCTTTTATATCCCATCCTTTTTGATGCAATCCGGCATACAAATATCATCAATGAACTGAACTGCGATTTAATGTACTCAGAGTCTCTTGTCAGACTCTGATTCTTTCGGTGAACTAGAAAAATCAACAATCCTGGAAAAAGTTGATTCTGAAATGAAAAAAATGACGTGGCAAAAGCATTTTGAAATCGCGTCTTTATCTTCATTCTGTGTTCATACCTGTATTTCCATAGAAAATGGATTGTGTCATTTTCATTCTGTATTGATACTTGTATTTCAATAAAAAAAAGTTACATCTAACGTCTCGTTTTCAAATAGAACATTTTTTGCAGTTTAAGAAGCGTGTTTTTTTTTTTTTATACAGGTATTACCAAGCTTGGGTCACAGAGATACATGAAAGATTGGAAGGCGAGTCCAGGATTCCAAGGAAAATACAGGGACTTTATTTACTGTATATGGAAGGCAGGAAGTCTCAAGACTATACTCAGAACAGGAGCAGTTAGGAGTTGCAGCACAGGTGATCGTCCTGCTTTACTTTCCACCTTCACATTAGAAGACCACCAGCAGCTCGGAATCACCGCAGACAGATCAGGAGAGTGTGAGGAAGAACAGATCAAAGCCAGCTGTTAAATGTTAAACACTGTGTGACAAGTACGGTACATGTAACCCTGATCCTGCGAACGACAACCAATCACTTTGCTCTTGGTTTACTGTTACCCAGATGCAGCACAGCAGCTACGAAGCTTTCCTTGAGCTACTGCCCTTAGAAATGGCGAATCACTAGCAGCCCTGCCCACAATATTGTATGTATTTTCCCCACATTTAGAACTTTCCGAAATTTTTTTATGGTCCCGTGAGTTTCGCTGTAACAGGATTCTACTTGGTTACATTCTGTGTTGTTAGTTGATAATAACTACAATAAGGCAAGGTTAACATAAAGTGGCAATATAATGCATGCTGGTATGCCATGCATATCTTCCATTACACATTAACTATAAATCTGACTTGTATTCACTATACTGCAGTTTTTACCAAAGCTTTAAAATTTTGAAATACGCAGGCCATCTACACATCGCTGCTACGTTCACGGTGCCAATAAACACTCTGAAATACAAACCTCATGGAGTATCCAGCATACGAATGATATCAAAAAAAACCTGAGAAAATAGTAAAGGCAGATAATGCCATAGAGAGAGAAACCACGATGAAACAGATCAAATTTTATAGCACACATGGAGTAGCTCTTGCTGAGGATTTTGTAATACAAGAACTGACCGCAATATTTTTGAGGGAGTAATCATAACTGACAAGTTTCACTGTTTCATCCCAAGCAGACATTTACTCAAGCCCATAATGTGATCAGATCGTTCTATGTTGTGATTCATATCAATTTTAAGTAATTTTTTTAATTATTTTCTACCACATATAGTCAAACATTTTGACCGATTGTCTTACTTTTTTCAGTTACTTTTGTCTACACAACAGGGGTAGCAATTCACATCTGGGAAACAGCATTCAACAATGTCAGTAACAGTGCTCGGAGCCAACTATTCAAGGTGAAACAATGCCACACAGGTAAGATGATCAACAAGATAAAGCGCACAAATGGGCTCCTTTTAAAATGGTTGAATCTCACAAAAATGTGTTTTTTGCTTTTTTCCTTCTAAAAAAACATTGACACGCTATTAAGTAATACTTGTGCAATCTCAAGGTTCAAATGAATACTCAAGAACACTCTTAGCTTGAAAAATTAATTTTGATAAGTTAAGGACTCTTCACCTCCATTTTAAAATGAAAGAACAGGCTAGGGGTTTTTAAAATTTAAAAAATAATAAAATCATCCACGCTGGAAAAAATATTGCTCAATTTTGAGGAATTAGATTCCATCTCTACAATATATAAAATCATTTTACAATCCCTTCCTTTCAAAGATCCAAGAGGACACTGGGAAAATGACCTCTCAATTAATATATCAGAAAAGGAGTGGAAAGTAGCAATGCAGAGAATTCACTCGAGCTCCATATGCGCAAAGCATACAATTATACAACTTAAAATTATATATCGAGCACATCTGTCTCGACTAATGTTTCCAGGGCATGATCCAACCTGCGAATGTTGCAACCAAGCCCCAGCCTCACTAGGTCACATGTTCTGGGCCTGCACCAAATTAACATTATTCTGGACAAAAATTTTTAATTACCTCTCAGACAGCCTTGGACTCACAATCCCTCCTAACCCATTAACAGCTGTGTTTGGGGTTCTTCCAGAGGGTCTTAAAGTGGAGAAGGACAAACAAATTGTGATTGCATTCACTACACTGTTGTACGCAGACTTATTCTGATAAACTGGAAGAAACCAAACTCTCCTCTTTTAAGTCAGTGGGAAACTGATGTGTTATATTATTTAAAATTGGAAAAAATCAAATACTCAGTTAGAGGATCTGTGCAGACTTTTTTCAAAACATTGCAGGATCTAATCAGTAATATTTTAAAATAAGTTTATAAAGCACAGAGAATTTATTAATTTAGGTATTTTTACAAGCCTTAAATTTTACACCGTTTGGCTTGCTCTCTCTCTCAAGGGTGGGGATCGATCTGTTCTTAGCATAATTCTTTTTTTGTAAAAACTTGATTGCTATGTAT
>NC_053167.1:55681695-55691695 GCF_016835505.1 Polypterus senegalus | reverse complement strand
ACTATACCATAGAAAGCACAAGCGTAATAGTAAAACTAAATGTAAAAACATTGACTAACACTAAGAAAAATCTTGAACAACAGAGAAAACTAATACTGCAAGAATTTCTGCGCTATATATATATGACCGCTCGCCAAAAACTCTTTTTTTAATGAGGTTTTAAGCTCAGTGGAAAATGAACATTTGAAAAATCTGTAATTTAATAAACAACTAAAAAGCTAACATTGCAAGAAAGATGCCTTGCTGCGTCTATGTGTGTGTCTCTTGTGCCCCTTAAGCGCGACGCTTCTGTGTCTGTGTGTGTGTCTATCTGTCTCTCGCCTGTGCGTGTGTGTGTCTGTCTGTCTCTCTCTGCACAGGGAATGCACAGTAAGAGACTGAACATGTGCTGTGTGGCCCAGCGCATGCGCACTTCTCCAGAAGACACACACACGGACTGTGCGCGCCTGTGTGTCATACATACACACACACACACACACATATATATATATATATATATATACACACATATATATATACACATATATATATGTTAATACACAATATATATATATATATATATATACACATATATATATATATATAGTTATCATATATATATATATATATACACATATATATATATATATACACATATATATATATATATACACATATATATATATACACATATATATATATATATATATATATACACATATATATATATATATATACAGTGGTGTGAAAAACTATTTGCCCCTTCCTGATTTCTTATTCTTTTGCATGTTTGTCACACAAAATGTTTCTGATCATCAAACACATTTAACCATTAGTCAAATATAACACAAGTAAACACAAAATGCAGTTTTTAAATGATGGTTTTTATTATTTAGGGAGAAAAAAATCCAAACCTACATGGCCCTGTGTGAAAAGTAATTGCCCCCTTGTTAAAAAATAACCTAACTGTGGTGTATCACACCTGAGTTCAATTTCCATTAGCCACCCCAGGCCTGATTACTGCCACACCTGTTTCAATCAAGAAATCACTTAAATAGGAGCTGCCTGACACAGAGAAGTAGACCAAAAGCACCTCAAAAGCTAGACATCATGCCAAGATCCAAAGAAATTCAGGAACAAATGAGAACAGAAGTAATTGAGATCTATCAGTCTGGTAAAGGTTATAAAGCCATTTCTAAAGCTTTGGGACTCCAGCGAACCACAGTGAGAGCCATTATCCACAAATGGCAAAAACATGGAACAGTGGTGAACCTTCCCAGGAGTGGCGGCCGACCAAAATTACCCCAAGGCGCAGAGGCGACTCATCCGAGAGGTCACAAAGACCCCAGGACAGCGTCTAAAGAACTGCAGGCCTCACTTGCCTCAATTAAGGTCAGTGTTCACGACTCCACCATAAGAAAGAGACTGGGCAAAAACGGCCTGCATGGCAGATTTCCAAGGCACAAACCACTGTTAAGCAAAAGAACATTAGGGCTCGTCTCAATTTTGCTAAGAAACATCTCAATGATTGCCAAGACTTTTGGGAAAATACCTTGTGGACTGATGAGACAAAAGTTGAACTTTTGGAAGGCAAATGTCCGTTACATCTGGCGTAAAAGGAACACAGCATTTCAGAAAAGAACATCATACCAACAGTAAAATATGGTGGTGGTAGTGTGATGGTCTGGGGTTGTTTTGCTGCTTCAGGACCTGGAAGGCTTGCTGTGATAGAGGGAACCATGAATTCTACTGTCTACCAAAAATCCTGAAGGAGAATGTCCGGCCATCTGTTCGTCAACTCAAGCTGAAGCGATCTTGGGTGCTGCAACAGGACAATGACCCAAAACACACCAGCAAATCCACCTCTGAATGGCTGAAGAAAAACAAAATGAAGACTTTGGAGTGGCCTAGTCAAAGTCCTGACCTGAATCCAATTGAGATGCTATGGCATGACCTTAAAAGGTTCATGCTAGAAAACCCTCAAATAAAGCTGAATTACAACAATTCTGCAAAGATGAGTGGGCCAAAATTCCTCCAGAGCTGTAAAGACTCATTGCAAGTTATATCATGCTTGCATTGCAGTTATTGCTGCTAAGGGTGGCCCAACCAGTTATTAGGTTCAGGGGCAATTACTTTTTCACACAGGGCCATGTAGGTTTGGATTTTTTTCTCCTAAATAATAAAACCATCATTTAAAACTGCATTTTGTGTTTACTTGTGTTATATTTGACTAATGGTTAAATGTGTTTGATGATCAGAAACATTTTGTGTGACAAACATGCAAAAGAATAAGAAATCAGGAAGGGGCAAATAGTTTTCACACCACTGTATATATATACACATTATATATATATATATATATATATATATATACATATATATATATATATATACACTATATATATATACACATATATATATATACACATATATATATATACACATATATATATATACACATATATATATACACATATATATATACATATATATATATATATATATATATATCATATATATATATATATATATCATATATATATATATATATATATACACACATATATATATATATATATATATATATATATACATACATATATATATATATACACACATATATATATATACATACATACATACATACATACATACATATATATATATATATATATATATATATATATATATACATATACATATACATATACATATATACATATACAGTGGAGGAAATAATTATTTGACCCTCACTGATTTTGTAAGTTTGTCCAATGACAAAGAAATGAAAAGTCTCAGAACAGTATCATTTCAATGGTAGGTTTATTTCAACAGTGGCAGATTGCACATCAAAAGGAAAATCGAAAAAATAACTTTAAATAAAAGATAGAAATTGATTTGCATTTCATTGAGGGAAATAAGTTTTTGAACCCCTACCAACCATTAAGAGTTCTGGCTCCCACAGAGTGGTTAGACACTTCTACTCAATTAGTCACCCTCATTAAGGACACCTGTCTTAACTAGTCACCTGTATAAAAGACACCTGTCCACAGAATCAATCAATCAAGCAGACTCCACA
The DNA here is from genome assembly GCF_016835505.1 of Polypterus senegalus. Lineage (NCBI taxonomy): Eukaryota > Metazoa > Chordata > Cladistia > Polypteriformes > Polypteridae > Polypterus > Polypterus senegalus. The sequence goes on along the minus strand of NC_053167.1, from coordinate 55,688,637 downwards.
CTCTACAACATGGGAAAGACCAAAGAGCTGTCCAAGGATGTCAGAGACAAAATTGTAGACCTGCACAAGGCTGGAATGGGGCTACAAAACCATTAGCAAGAAGCTGGGAGAGAGAGGTGACAACTGTTGGTGCGATTGTTCAAAATGGAAGGAGCACAAAATGACCATCAATCGACCTCGCTCTGGGGCTCCACGCAAGATCTCACCTCATGGGGTGTCAATGGTTCTGAGAAAGGTGAAAAAGAATCCTAGAACTACACGGGAGGAGTTAGTTAATGACCTCAAATTAGCAGGGACCACAGTCACCAAGAAAACCATTGGAAACACATTACACCGCAATGGATTAAAATCCTGCAGGGCTCTGCAAGGTCCCCTGCTCAAGAAGGCACATGTGCAGGCCCGTCTGAAGTTTGCCAATGAACACCTGAATGATTCAGAGAGTGACTGGGAGAAGGTGCTGTGGTCTGATGAGACCAAAATAGAGCTCTTTGGCATTAACTCAACTCGCTGTGTTTGGAGGAAGAAAAATGCTGCCTATGACCCCAAAACACCGTCCCCACCCGCCAAGCATGGGGTGGAAACATTTTGCTTTGGGGGTGTTTTTCTGCTAAGGGCACAGGACAACTTAATCGCATTAACGGGAAAATGGACGGAGCCATGTATCGAAATCCTGAGCGACAATCTCCTTCCCTCTGCCAGGAAACTGAAAATGGGTCGTGGATGGGTGTTCCAGCACGCACAATGACCCAAAACATACAGCAAAGGCAACAAAGGAGTGGCTCAAGAAGAAGCACATTAAGGTCATGGAGTGGCCTAGTCAGTCTCCGGACCTTAATCCAATAGAAAACCTATGGAGGGAGCTCAAGCTCAGAGTAGCACAGAGACAGCCTCGAAACCTTAGGGATTTAGAGATGATCTGCAAAGAGGAGTGGACCAACATTCCTCCTAAAATGTAATATAAACTTGGTCATCAATTACAAGAAACGCTTGACCTCTGTGCTTGCAAACAAGGGTTTTCCACTAAGTATTAAGTCTTTTTTGTTAGAGGGTTCAAAACTTATTTCCCTCAATGAAATGCAAATCAATTTCTATCTTTTATTTAAAGTTATTTTTTCGATTTTCCTTTTGATGTGCAATCTGCCACTGTTGAAATAAACCTACCATTGAAATGATACTGTTCTGAGACTTTTCATTTCTTTGTCATTGGACAAACTTACAAAATCAGTGAGGGGTCAAATAATTATTTCCTCCACTGTACATATACATATATACATATACACATACATACATACATACATATATATATATACACACACATATATATATATATACACACACACATATATACACACACACATATATATATATATTATATTACATATTATATATATATATTATATTATAATATATATATATATATTATATATATATATATATTTATCCCAAAGGGGTTTAGCAGTTGCGTGTATTTTCCCTCTGTGCATTCATCATGCCACGCTCTCGTCAAGAATGAAAAAGAAACATGTATTTGTGTTTAACATTAGAACTATAACCTAAAAAGTTAATAAGAGTTATATAAAAAAAAGGCAAAACAGAAGGTCTTGCAAGTTGTATACAATGTGTTCATGGATATACAAGTAGATTATGGTATTTTAACTCATTTTTGTGGCGTGCAAAAGTATTCAGTACCGTTGAAAGTCTAAGTCATTCACGACTTACAAAAATTCACTAAAAATGAATTTGCATGTTTATTTTGATAGTATTACTTTAACAAACAATAGAGAGCTTTTAAAAATGTGGTCTTAGTGCTGCTGCTATAATAAATGGAAAACCAGGAATATACCATTTACTGAGAAAGGAAAATACTTTTTGCTGGCCCTAAAATAGCAATGTTGCACAGCATGTCTGGAGTAACATGATGCCACAAGTAATGAGAAGTAAAACAATAAACTATTCTTTTACATTTGAAAGTCAGTTTCTGACTTCAGATGAGATTTCTTAAAGACACTCATAATGTGGATGAAATAATGCAACACTAAGTACATTAAGTAGCATCTACAGACTTCAAAGTGTGCCAATTTACCTAAAAAAGACAATCTGTATCTTCTCACCTCTAGGAGCAAAACAAATTTTTTGTCTAGGTTTCTTGATGTGCACTACTCATAGAGTAATTCGGCTCCATTAACTCTTTGATTACTTTGTGCACGCAGAGAATCCTGTTCTACTGGAGACCTGTGTTTTAAGTGCTGCATTTGTTTAAGTTTTCACTTGCACCTCTTAAGCTACAGAGGACGAGTTATAAGCATTTCATGCTTTACAAATGATCGGTAAGGAAATAAGCATATTTAACAATAAGGCAAATATAAAAATAGCAAGAAAAGTACAAATGTACTTGTAGCTCCAATGTTCAGATATACAGTATATACTTATTTTTAATTTTTGGCTATTTTGCAAGCCCTGTTGCAATGGTTGTAGGAAAATTATAGGTCACTTTAAGCACTTTACTAGATGTTAAGATAATGATGTATGGTTACACCTAGTCATTGAATTTAACTAAACCACATGTTAAAACAGCTCATTCCATAGCATGAATGCAGTCATTGATCTCAAAAGACTAGACTGCAATATATATAATTAACATACAATTTTTAAAGAATGACCTTTATCATAACATAGTCAGAAATGTATTTCAATGTCAATCAATTGATTCTAAAAATCGTGAATGTAAAAAGCACTTTTTAACTTGATTGGAAAAATAAAGTGAAACAAACGTTAAAAACAAAAAGCTCTTAACAAGTAGTACTGTAATGTCTTGTAGAATTACCTACCAGACATCTACTAAAATTTAGAAACAGAAACCAGAATTCAGGAGCCTGTCACATGCTAAAATATATACCTGTCCTAGCTTCAAATTTGAGCCTTTTTGATGACACACTTGTCCGCCAGGTTATTTTTCTTTTTCTTAGTTCAAGAATCCCATGTTGGTTTCCTGTTGACTCTTCAAAATGGTAAAGGAAAAAAAAATAAGTAGCATAAATAAGCAGTATACAATATAAGTTTATAAGTAATCTATTAAAAAATATGTTACTTGAGCTACATATTCCATATGTCAATTCATTCAGTTATACAGGAAAAATTCCATTACAACGAAATCCCAGGGACCTAAAAAATATTTCGTTATAACGAAAATTTTGCTGTAATGAGATTCTGTATTTGTTACTATAGTGCTTTCTTTAACTTGCGCCCAGGCGTGTGCAATCATTTCAATAGCTCCTTGTGTGTTAATTTTAATCTCCTCCTGCCTACAAGTTATGCTGAGGAGAATTTTTCAATACACTTTCCCGAAGCACGCTTGCAGTGTCTGTGGAAGATTGTTTGTCCGTTGCTGGGGCAGGGCAAAAACAGGCTCATAGCACTGCAGCGAAGTGACACAGAAGCAAATCATAAAAGATCAGGGTCGCGCTATAAGTCCATGTCTTGCATCCCAAAACACGAGGCTGAGTCTCAGTACTTTAGGAAAACCAACTTTATTCAGCTTGAAACAGGAACGGCACACTTATTTGTTGTAGCGTGATCTGCCACTATGCTATACACAGACACAGCAGTCAGGCTGCATCACCCATTGATATCTTTTCTGTTTGCTTTGGCGGAGAGACGCAGCACAGCTGAGAGACGCAGAATATCTTTGAGCCAGCTGTTGCACCAGCAACAGATAAACAGTCTTCCATTGATGCGATCATCAGATTTCGCGACGCTCTTCTGCATGTCGTCCAGTTAGGGGAGGTCCCAAGAGAGTTTACAAACCTCACATTTTCTTGAATGAGTGCCGCATTAATAGGAATGTTGCCAGCACGCAGCATCTCTGAACCACATAAAAAGTGCTTTTTCAGCGTCACATACGTTTGCAACCCGAGATTTATTTTTTTTCGCTCACTCTTTCAAGAAAGTTGACAGCGTCGATGGCGAAATTCCAAATTCACTGGCAACTTTTTTTTTTCCCCCCACAAATCGAGAGCTGCAAAAATGTAAAGTTATTTTCTAATATGAACTGTTATTTTTTCGTGTCTGCCATTTCTATAGGACGGTGATAATGAGTTAAATTCCAGCAGAAGTTTTTTAAATGTTGACAAGCAATAAGTAAAAGGTAACACTGAAAACCACCGAAAACAAAAAAAAACAAACAGTACGAGGAATGTTCGAAGAAATGAAAAAAAAAAAAAAATTACAATGTTTCTGTTTGGGGACCATCGTGCACAACTGAGCTGCGGCCACAGAACTAGCTGCTCTGCAGAGGATTCATTCAGGCATTTCAAGGTCTTTTGGCCACTTCGTTTACAATGAAAGTATCTGCTGAATGTACTTCATAGTAACGAGATTTGGGGGAAACTGTCGGGACCATAAAAATACTTTGTTGTAATGAAAATTTCGTTGTAAAGATATTTGTTAACGGAATTTTACCTGTATACTCAAAATGAACAAAATGGATATTATTTTTTTCCTTAAATATTGTTAAATCAATGCCTCCAGAAAAAATAAAAAGTAGTCCACAAACAGGAAGCCCGATCACACATGGTTACCTTTGAACTGGAGACCGGACTGTCGACCAAACAGTATGTGAATTGTGTAGCTAACTGAACTATTACTACTGAAATGTCAGCATGATATTACTTGATTTTTAACTCTTTGTGCCAGACTATCCTTATTATAATAAACTAGTGTTTTCATCCAGCTTCACTAAAGAAATTTTGCAAGACAATGTGCATCAGTTATAGTGATGTTGGTTAATCAGCTGCATCAGAATTACTATGTAACTAATAAAGTGCTTTTCTGTATACAATATAAGCCCTTGATTTTTTAAAAACCAAGGGATAATATTATTGGCAGCAGGCAGGCAATGTGGTGTAGTAGGCTTCGGGCCTAGGACATCCAACAATGCTACTTGACATTTGTCACCATGAGCAAGTCACTTCACTGGAGATGCTTACTGAATATGCTATACACAATTATCCATGAGCAAAACATTCCTGCATTGGCTTTTCTTGATGGTCACTGCAAAACATAATAATTTTACAAGGAAGTGTATTCTTTTGAAATGAAATGCATAATCAGTAGGACACACACATATATATGCAGTGCATCCGGACAGTATTCACAGCGCATCACTTTTTCCACATTTTATATTACAGACACATATATTCAAAATGGATTAAAGTAATTTTTTCCTCAGAATTCTACACACAACACCCCATAATGACAAGCGTAAGAAAAAGTTTACTTGAGGATTTTTGCAAATTTATTAAAAATAAAAAAATTAAGAGAAAGCACATGTACATAAGTATTCACAGCCTTTGCCATTTAGCTCAAAATTGAGCTCAGGTGCATCCTGTTTCCCCGATCATCCTTGAGATGTAGCATAACTAGAGTACACCTGTGGTAAATTCAGTTGATTGGACATGATTTGGAAAGGCACACACCTGTCTATATAAGGTCCCACAGTTGACAGTTTATGTCAGAGCACAAATGAAAACCTGAGAGTCAGAAGAATTGTCTGTAGACCTCGAGGACAGGATTGTCTCGAGCACAAATCTGAGGAAGGTTACAGAAAAATGTCTCTGCTGCTTTGAAGGTCCCAATGAGCACAGTGGCCTCCATCATCAGTAAGTGGAAGAAGTTGGCTCACCTACCAGGACTCTTAGTCAGGGAGGTGACCAAGAACCCGATGGTCAGTCTGTCAGAGCTCCAGAGGTCCTCTGTGGAGAAAGGAGAACCTAACAGAAGGACAAACATCTCTGCAGCAATCCACCAATCAGGCCTGTATGGCAGAGTGGCCAGACGGAAGCAACTTCTTAGTAAAAGGTACATAGCCAGCCTGGAGGTTTGCCAAAAGGCACCTGAAGGACTCTCGGACCATGAGAAACAAAATTCTCTGGTCTGATGAGACAAAAGATTGAACTCTTTGAGCGTGAATGCCAGGCATCATGTTTAGTGGAAACCAGGCACCGCTCATCACCAGGCCAATACCATCCCTACAGTGAAACATGGTGGTGGCAGCATCATGCTGTGGGGATGTTTTTCAGCTGGCAGGAACTGGGAGACTAGTCAGGATAAAGGGAAAGATGACTGCAGCAATGTGGAGAGACATCCTGGATGAAAACCTGCTCCAGAGCACTCTTGACCTCAGACTGGGACGACGGTTCATCTTTCAGCAGGACCAACGACCCTAAGCACACAGCCAAGATATCAAAGAGTGGCTTCAAGACAACTCTGTGAGATTTCCTTGAGTGGCCCAGCCAGAGCTCAGACTTGAATCAGATTGAACATCTCTGGAGAGATCTTAAAATGGCTGTACTGGCGCTTCCCATCCAACCTGATAGAGCTTGAGAGGTGCTGCAAGAGGAATGGGCAGAAACTCTGGCCAAGGATAGGAGTGCCAAGCTTGTGGCATCATATTCAAAAAGACTTGAGGCTGTAATTGCTGCCAAAGGTGCATCGACAAAGTATTGAGCAAAGGCTGTGAATACTTACGCACATGTGATTTGTCAGTTTTTTTTATTTTTAATAAATTTGCAAAAACCTCAAGTAAACTTTTTTGACGTTGTCATTATGGGGTGTTGTTGTTAATCCATTTTGGAATAAGGCTGTAACATAACAAAATGTGGAAAAAGTGATGCGCTGTGAATATTTTCCGAATGCACTGTGTGTGTATATATATATATATATATATATATATATATATATATATATATATATATATATATATACACAAACACACACACATATACATATGCACAAATTTGACTCATATATATACCGCCAGGCCAAAAAAAAAAGGTAACCATCTGATTTTAACTAAGCAAATAGGTAAGAGTCTTCAATTGGATAAGAGCTACATTACACTAATATGTTTCAGGTGGCAACAAGTTTTTTTAACCCTAACTAAAG